>NW_027283838.1:5000-22552 GCF_046629955.1 Centroberyx affinis
TCACCCTCTATCACTATCACTCTTTCTCTATCACTTTCGCTATCACTCTATCTCTATCACTCTTTCTCTATCACTCTATCACTATCACTCTTTCTCTATCACTTTCTCTATCACTCCCACTCTTTCTCTATCTTTCTATCACTCTTTCTCTATCATTCTATCACTCTCTCTATCACTCTCTCTATCACTCTCTCTGTCGGTCTCTCTCTCTTTTCAGTAGATTGTCTCATGTACTGTTTAGATGGCCTCATCATAAAAAAGGTAAGACTTTACAATAATGGTCACTAAGTTAAGGGTTAGTTAATGCTTAATAAGCATTAACTAACTCTAGTTAACTAACAGGAGACCAAAGGGGCTCCAACATGGACTCACTGGTTTCCAGTGGTGGAAGAAGTACTGAGATGTTTTACTGCAGTAAAAGTATCAATACAACAATGTAAAGATCCTCCA
This sequence comes from Centroberyx affinis, assembly GCF_046629955.1. NCBI lineage: Eukaryota > Metazoa > Chordata > Actinopteri > Beryciformes > Berycidae > Centroberyx > Centroberyx affinis. The sequence continues at coordinate 5,451 of NW_027283838.1, forward strand.
TTACAAGTAAAAGTCCTGCATTCAAAATCTTACTTCAGTAAAAGTACATAAGTATTGGCAGCAAAATGTACTTAGAGTATCAATGTAAACATACTCATTATGCAAACTGTCCCCATTTAGAGAGTTATATTTTTCATAAATTATTGGAATATTAATACTGATTTATTGACATACATGTACATGTAAGCAGCATTTTAAAGTTGTCAACGTGAAGCTAATCTTAACAATTTAGCTATACTTTTGGGTAGTCTAATCTATAACAATGCTATTTTATAGTTATTTTATAAAGATGATCAAATGTTTTAAATATAAAATATTGATCTGAAAAGTAACTAGTAACTATAGCTGTGAAATAAATGTAATGGAGTAAAAAGTACAATATTTCCCTCTAAAATGTAGTGGAGTATAAGTACAAAGTAGTGGAATATGGAAATACTGAAAGTACAAGTACCTCAAAATTGTACTTAAGTACAGTACTTGAGTAAATGTACTTAGTTACTTTCCACCGCTGCAGGTTTGTAATAATAAAAAGGTAAGTGAATTCCATGAGGTGCTGATGTGTCTCTGCTCTGACAGAAGTCCTGGGCGGCCTGTGGACAGACGGGTTACATCGAGCGAGTCAACTGCACCAAGTCCAACAAAGACGAGTACAAGAGGTGAGAGACTGGGAGACTGGCTGTTCTGGGGTCAGTCTGGGGTCAGTCTGGGGTCAGTCTGTCAGAGAGTCACATGACCACCTGGAGGCTTGTGGGAAATCACGACACACGGACGAGAACAGGCTGATTATATTTAAACACTCTGTGAAACATTTGAAGGAATATTATCTGAAAATGTGAGTTTTGTTTGTCATCACACCCTGACATCACCGTTCAGTTCAATAGGATGATCATTAACTTGATTATTTAACATGTGATCAGAAACATCATGATATTGATCTGAACCATATGGCCCCGCTCTGTCTCCTCATGGGAAACCAACACACTCTGATCTCTTTGAAGAAATTAACATTGTTTCTCTCTCTCTGTGTTCACTCTTTCATCCTCTCTCCCTCCCCATCTCCCTCCTTCTTTTCCTTAACTCCTTCCCTCCCTCCCTACCACTCCCATCCCTCCTTTCCTCCCTCTCTCTACTCCTCTCTTCTCTCTCTCCACACCACTCTCCTCTCTCTTCTTCCTTTTCTTCAACACTTCTCTTCCTTCTTCCCTCCATCTCTCCTTCCCTCTTTCCTTCCCTCCTTTCCTTCCCTCCCTCCCTACCACTCCCATCCCTCCTTTCATCCCTCTCTCTACTTCTCTCCTCTCTGTTCTTCCTTTTCTTCAACACTTCTCTTCCTCCTTCCCTCCATCTCTCCTTCCCTTCCCTCCTTTCCTTTCCTTTCCTTCCCTCCCTACCACTCCCATCCCTCCTTTCCTCCCTATCTCTACTTCTCTCCTCTCCTTCCTTTTCTTCAACACTTCTCTTCCTCCTTCCCTCCATCTCTCCTTCCCTTCCCTCCTTTCCTTTCCTTTCCTTCCCTCCCTACCACTCCCATCCCTCCTTTCCTCCCTCTCTCTACTTCTCTCCTCTCCTTCCTTTTCTTCAACACTTCTCTTCCTTCTTCCCTCCATCTCTCCTTCTCTCCTTCCCTTCCCTCCTTTCCTTTTCTTTCCTTCCCTTCCCTCCCTACCACTCCATCCCTTGTTTCCTCCCTCTCTCTACTTCTCTCCTCTCCTTCCTTTTCTTCAACACTTCTCTTCCTTCTTCCCTCCATCTCTCCTTCCCTTCCCTCCTTTCCTTTCCTTCCCTCCCTACCACTCCCATCCCTCCTTTCCTCCCTCTCTCTACTTCTCTCCTCTCCTTCCTTTTCTTCAAAACTTCTCTTCCTCCTTCCCTCCATCTCTCCTTCCCATCCCTCCTTTCCTTTCCTTCCCTTCCCTCCCTACCACTCCCATCCCTTGTTTCCTCCCTCTCTCTACTTCTCTCCTCTCCTTCCTTTTCTTCAACACTTCTCTTCCTTCTTCCCTCCATCTCTCCTTCCCTTCCCTCCTTTCCTTTCCTTCCCTCCCTACCACTCCCATCCCTCCTTTCCTCCCTCTCTCTACTTCTCTCCTCTCCTTCCTTTTCTTCAACACTTCTCTTCCTTCTTCCCTCCATCTCTCCTTCCCTCTTTCCTTCCCTCCCTCCCTACCACTCCCATCCCTCCTTTCCTCCCTCTCTCTACTTCTCTCCTCTCTCTTCTTCCTTTTCTTCAACACTTCTCTTCCTTCTTCCCTCCATCTCTCCTTCTCTCCTTCCCTTCCCTCCTTTCCTTTTCTTTCCTTCCCTTCCCTCCCTACCACTCCCATCCCTTGTTTCCTCCCTCTCTCTACTTCTCTCCTCTCCTTCCTTTTCTTCAACACTTCTCTTCCTTCTTCCCTCCATCTCTCCTTCCCTTCCCTCCTTTCCTTTCCTTCCCTTCCCTCCCTCCCTACCACTCCCATCCCTCCTTTCCTCCCTCTCTCTACTTCTCTCCTCTCTGTTCTTCCTTTTCTTCAACACTTATCTTCCTTCTTCCCTCCATCTCTCCTTCCCTTCCCTCCTTTCCTTTCCTTTCCTTCCCTCCTTACCACTCCCATCCCTCCTTTCCTCCCTCTCTCTACTTCTCTCCTCTCCTTCCTTTTCTTCAACACTTCTCTTCCTCCTTCCCTCCACTTCTCCTTCCCTTCCCTTTCCCTCCTCTCCTCTCCTCTCCCAGCTGTCGCTCCACAGTGATGGAGGAGCATCTGTTCTGGAAGTTCGAGGCGGCCATGTTGGGTCTGAGCGTCCTGTTCGCCCTGGTGGTCGTCGCCCGCCAGCGCTCCCTCGACCGCCTGGCCTCCGAGAAGGTCCGGCGGCAGATCGAGTCCATCTAGGACCGGGACCGGAACCGGGAACCGGGAACCAGGAACCGGGACCTGGAACCAGAACCAGAACTGTGACTGTCTGGTATTTACCCTGAATTAGCATTTCACTGCATGTGGAGTTTAGAATAAGCGGACTTGGTCAGAGCCTGGATTCAGACAGGAGGTGGACTCTGCTGGACCGGATCTGCATCGCTGTGAATTTAACTGATAACTGATGATGATTTTTATCACCTTGGACCGCCGGCTGCCGGGTCGACTAAGTTCCCGACACCAAGAGGGAAATGTTGGAGTTTAAAAAAAAACTCCCACATGTCCTGCTTGTAACTTCCACTCGGAGGCAGATGTGAAGGTTTTTCCCAGTCGACAGTCAATCTGAAACGACGCGAACGCAACTGAAGACGCAACTACTGCAACCTGTCAAGATGGCCGCCGAGGAGCCGAGCTGACTCCGCTGCGGCTCCAGCTGCTGGCAGGAAGTCTCTCAGCTCACGTGACGAAGTGGATCCACCTGCCGCTCCTGCAGACGGGCACCGGAGCTTCATAACAAATATTTTGAATAGTTTTTTTTTTTTATTTCTGGGACGTCTCCATGAACTCCAGAGTCGCGGCGGAGGGGGCGGAGCCTCCCGTTGTATTTCTAGAACTTTGATTTGTTGAAGCACAACGAGTCGGTCGCTTCCTAAACGGAAACGCAGACGTTAAACTGGGAGGACTGGGAGGACTGGGAGGACTGGGAGGACTGGGAGGACTGGGTTTCTGGGTTACTGTTCACGTCAGTGTTGCCGAACACACGACACACACTCATGTTGCTTTTTATTTATTTTGCTTTATTGTTTAGATTCTGTTTGGAGACTTGAGTGATGAGCGATGTGCCAGCTTCACTTTTTATTTTATTTTATTTTAGCGTCACTAAGAGGCGACGCTCTCTTCCTCCTGATTGGTTAACACTACACGCCTCGCTCCGCCATGTTGGCTCTTCTGAAGCTCAGCATGCACCGGGCAACTGTTTTAAGCAACTTTGTCAGCAACTTAATCCAAAGCATTGTCTCAACACTCCTGCATTGATCATATTGAAACGTGTTGCTCCCTTGGGAAAAGTCAGTGGGATCTCTGTATTGCTGGTTGCCGGTAATGTTGCCCAACATATCACCGCAACTCAAGTTGCTGTATGTTTTGCTGCACTGTCTTTACTTCCATCACACACTGCTGAGGTTTAGTCATTTTCACAATAATTAACAAAAACAGATTGACAGCTGTGCATTTCTTTAATTATACAGTCCGTTTTGAATGGATTTCATCACTTAACCATCACTTTAATAAACTGAAGGAAAACAGACAAAAGTAAACAAAATCCCTATTTGAACTGGATTAGTTTTACTGATGGAGATCCTGCAGCTGTGACCGACTGCATCCAGATTTTAATCCAGTACGGATCGGCCAAGTTACTAATATTTATGTGAAGTGAAAAACACAGTCAATTATGTAAAGACCCGGAGCAAATAACTGATTATCAGCAAACTCTGATGTCATCTGATAATAGAGATCCAGTTTGAATTGTGTTGAGTTTTTTGCAGCCAACACAAAATGTCAAAGTGTCGATCGTGACGTTTTCCACCAAGCAGCCGAAATCTGAGGGAAATCACAAAGATCTTTATCGTCTGATTAGTTTCATTCTCTCAACTCGTTATTAGTTGAATTTTCACTGTCGTCACTTTACTGAAGCTCTTCAGTCGGAGGGAAAACCAGAATGATTCCAAACAGCCTGAATGAAATCGAGTCGCAAAACGAAGTCAACATGAAAATCAAAATCTGAATCTGTTTCCTCTACATCAGATTCAGCTAAATCCTGAGAAAACAGACATTCCCATCCTGAAAATCTGTTCGTTTTATAAACAAATGTGTCCAAAAACAAACCTGCTAACTTCAGTAATATTCCATAGTGAGTTTTACTTTCATGTCATTTATTCTGAGTAGAGTCGCTGTTCCAGACAGAGAAACCCTTCGCTCATCTCCAGCTGCTTCCAGCTGATCGGGTCAGACTCCTGACTCCTGACTCCTGACCTCTGACCTTTGCTCACGCTGGTGAGTATTAATGTCATTTTCAACACATTTGTGTGTGTGTGTAGTCTGAGGAAACACACTGGTGCTACTTTAAAACATTTTAAAGGAGAAGTGTTTTTCACTTTTCCTCCAGTTTGAGATCGTCGCCTTCAGTCTGAGAAACATCTTTTTTTTCTGAAGGGCTGCAGGCTGTTTTAGGGCCAGAAAGAGTCACTGCTCTGATTGGCTGGCAGTACTAGAGGCTCCGCCCCCTCCACTTCCCCCCCTGCCCCAAACGTAAGCTGATTGGTCGACTCCAGTAAAGTCAGCTCCCTACATCACAAACCGGCCATGTTCAGACGTTTTTTTTTTTTCTAAATAAAAAACTATGGCAAATCAACATGGATCAGTTTTCACTTTTTTACTGTGAACACAGAAAATCCAAGAATGTGAACCCATAACAAAACATTAGATTACCCAGAATCCCCCAAAAAACATAATAGCACAAGACACGTTTGTGTGTTCACATTTTTAAAAGTGAAACAAATGTGTTGAAAATGACAAATCATTCACTGCAGCTTTCCTCCCTGTGAGCAGGAGCGGTGTGAGGCTGGATGTTGTGTGGTGATATGACCTCTGACCTGAAGGCACCGCGCTGCGTTCAGGTGCCGCTGGGACAAAACAAGACGACTCGGTGCTGCGACGTTAAGCGTTAACGTGTTCAACTCGTTTTAACGCTCCATCCAAAACCATGTCAAACTGCAGCAGATATCTTTAACTTTTCATCAGTAGACTTGACTGTTGCTGTGAAGATAACTGGGCGTTTTGATTTTTATAAATTTTGACTGCTGACATCGGTGGATTTGCCGTCATGTTTGCCGCAATTCATGACGCCAAGTGGGAGAACTCAACTTCCCACGTGTCCGACAACAGTCAGCGTCTCGTATTTACAGAGAATCCAGTCAGACCTGAACGCAGCACAGCGGCCAGGCTGAAGGCGGAGTGTGTGTTGAGTTGAGGATGTGAGGAGGAACAGAGCCGTGAGGTTCTGCAGAGTTTCAGGTCGGTTCCCACAGTGTTTTTCATGAGAGAGAAAAAACTTATTTTGTTTCTGAGCAGAGAGAGAAGAGCTGAGAACCGTCAGTATTTTTCCAGAACTGTCAACTATGTAAACAGATGATTTTATCATGTTTTACATTTCGATTGTAAATAGCAATTATTGTATTTTTATCAAAGATGTAATAAGTTTCTTTTTCTGGTGATGATAAGGTAATGAGGTTTCTGCCGGAATAAATGAACAATGAGGAAACAATGAAAAATTTTTGATTTATTCTGCTAACGCTGAAACTAGACTTGAAATGTTCTTTAAATGTTTCTGGAGGCAGAAATAATCTGATTGGTTGAGTTAAACCTCAGTGGGCGGAGCCTAACGTCCACAGCTTTTCAGAGCACAAGTTAACTAACAAGCAAACTTGAATGGAAAAGAAGGAAATCTCGTCAAAATATAAATAAAAAATAAAAATGTCAGTGACTTCTTTTTTCATCCATGCTGTTGGAAGGTCAGCAGCTAACTAGCTATAGGCTAGTATGGCTAGTTTGCACTTGAAGGTCAGTTAGCTAACTAGCTAACCTGGATAACTTAGTATGGTAGATTGTATTGTTTCAGTTAGCAGCAGAGCGCTAGGCTTCATAATATTAGCTTCCTCCTCTCTTACCTCTTTTTCACTGAGCTTCAGTCTAATGTTACTTTGCCAGAAAAACTGGTTCTTTGGCTCCGCCCACTGAGGTTTAACTCAACCAATCAGATTATTTCTGTAAAAGTAGCACACAATGTTTTGGAAATGACGGCCATTTTAAGAGCGGAGTCCTTTAGTTTATTTGCACATTGACATGATGAAATACTCAAATACAAAAGTTTATGATAACAGAACATAAATTTGTTTGTTTCTGAGCTGCTGCCTCTCTGCTTCACTGTAAACCTTCACTTCAAACCAAACTCCCCTCACAGGACAGTAAAGACTTGAATTATGGGAAATAAAAGTGATAAACGTAGATAATGAAATCATAAAAGCGTTTGGTTTAATGTTTAGAAGGGAAGTTTAATGAGAGCAGAAACGGTTCTGACTGGTCTGCAGCTCCTGCTCAGTCTGCATTTCTGTATTTGGTTCATTTAGATTCAGACTTAACTTTTCCACTCTGGTTCATAGCAAAGAAACCCAGCTGGAGGTTTGATGGTCAGGAGGCAGACAGGCGACTGGCTGATGGAGCGGTCACATGGTCTGCTGCACCGAGCCACACTGCCACCAACGAAGAAGACGAGTGTCGCTGGCTGTCCGCTGACGTTCATGTTGTCGTCATGTTGGTGCAGCAGCTGATAATGTCATACTGTCTCCTTTTTATTTAATTTGCCTAATAATCGTTCCTGTTAGTTGAAATAATCAACTAAATAACACTAAAGTAAATACAACTACCCTTCCTTCCCTCTCCTCTGATTGGTTCACACTTTGCTGCATCATCAGAGCGGAAAACAGTTGAATAATAATAATAATAATAAACTTTATTTGTATAGCACCTTTCATACAGGAAATGCAGCTCAAAGTGCTTTACAACAAAGAAATTACATGCAGCAAGTGCTTCACATAAAACTTGATAGTAGTGAAAATAAGATAAAGATGAGAAAATAGACATGTAATGAGCATAAAAACAGGGATAGAATGCCATAATTAATGTAAAATAAGATGGAGGATAAAACCCACTTGATAATAATAGTAAAAATTAGATAAAAATTAGGAATGTATAACATAGGATGGAAAATAAAACCCACTGAATAATAATAATAAAAATAAAGTGAAAAAATAGAGTACATAGAATGCATAAAATCAAGTAAAATACAGCATTTTAAAAGAAGCAGACCCTCGATTCTCTAGCTCCGCCCCCCTGGTGATGTCACCCGCAGGCTGGATCGGGCCGGTCAGAGGCTCCGGAGGAAGAAGCGGGAACACCTGGAGCCTCGGGGGCAGGGACACACCTGACCGGGCCGCCAGCCAGAGCGCCGCGGCCAGCAGTGTTTCTCCAGGTTACACTGAGGGGGCGGGGCGGGGGGGCGGGACAGGGGGGGCGGGACGGGGGGGCATGTGATTAATGGACTTCCTCAACTGCATAGATAGCTTTCATGTGATTATGCAATAATATAGTCAAAATCATAATTTAATGTCATTTATCCCATCAAGGCGGGGAAAGTGATTCTTATGAGCAAATCCTGCACCGACAGAAGAACTGGAACAGAATCTGGATCTGAAGCTCGTTATTCCAGACATGACAGAGACAGAGAGCTCCATGTTCTGTGTCTTTCTGTCCATTCAAAGCTGTGTGTGTGGTGTCATGAACCAAAAACACTCTCAATCCATTTCTCCACGTTCATTTTCCAGCATCTCTCTGAGCCTTACCAAGAACAGGCCGTTTCTGTCTCCGTGTCTTTAAGGCTCATTAATATTAACGACCCTCCGTTCTTATTGGCTAACCGTTTCCAGAGTGAAACGTGAGACTCCGCGGCCCGGCGGCTACAGGTAGGGAAAACTCTCCGGTAATAAACAACGACAACCGCTCAACCGCTTTGAAAAAAACACTTTGTTAGTCTGTTATTTCTTACAAAAATGATAATGAGCGAACCTTTGTGACATCACAAAGTTACGGAAGTCCAAACGGCTCGTTTAGAGGCTCGCTGCACTAATATGGATTGTGTGGATTTAGTTTTGATACTTTCACCATGTTTAGATAGACCATCCAACTCCTTTATCACCACAGAGGAAGAGGGGAGTCCTGCTGCACATGATGTGAGACTTTAATCCAACGTGTCCCAGAAGTTTCTGTCTTATCAGCTGCTGAAAAACACTGACAGAGGAGGATGAAAGAAGTTTGGGAAATACTTCTGATCACACAACGCAAAACCCGCCTTGATGGGATCACAACACACTCATCCTCACATGAATCAACATAAATTCACATTACAATTAATAAACAATTCTAGAAACTACCAGTCCACAGTCTGAACCTGACTGACTGTTCTGTTTCATTCTGATCTTCAGTCTTCTGCTTAAAGTCTTGAAATGAGTTTCTTAGTCAAATATAAAATTAAGTTGATCCTGTGTATGAATTTCTTTCCAAAGCCTTTGTCTTTCCATCAAGGCAAAGAATCTAAAATATAAGATAGTTTGGATTTGTTTCACACTTTTCTGGTCGCTGCATAATTCAGTTTGTGTTATTTCACAGTTTTGAGTCTTTACTGTTATTCTGAAATGTGGAAAATAGTAAAAATAAAGAAAAATGTGGAGTGAGCAGACTGTTGATAGTGAACATGGTGTACATTTACATATGGAAAAAGATTTATAGACTTATAGAGGGTTTTTTTTATAGAGAATTCCTTGGGACGCTGCACTAAGAAAAACTTCACATTGTACATTGTCTACTATGCAAATAAATTTTAGATTTGAAAGTGTAATTTTCATTTTCTCCATAGACTGAGACTGTACCACACACACACACACACACACACACACACACACACACACACACACACACTCAGTGATCATTCCAGTGTTTGGTCACTAGATGTTGATCTTGTTCACACAGCGACACCGAAGCCTCTCAGCTGCAGTGAGCGCAGACAGGCCGTCTCCATGGAAACCTCACTCCCAGCCAATCACAACGGAGTTCAGAAAGTTAAAGTGAACCGTGTGTTGGTGCAGTGAGCCGACACCAGCAGGTTCACACTTCTGTTTTCATCAGGTGCAAAGAAACAGTTTAGATCCGTAGTTTCAGTTTGGATGGAAAGTTCACAGCATCACAGACCGAGCGGGCCGTGACACCGGGACAGGAACAGGAAGAGGAACAGGAACAGGAAGAGGAACAGGAACAGGAACAGGAACAGGAAGAGGAACAGGAACAGGAACAGGAACAGGAACAGGAACAGGAACACATGACCTCATATAAAAATAAGTTACTTCACTACTTTTGCTCATTTATGATTTTCAGATGTGTGACGTCAACAGAGTTTTATTCTTTCAGGCTATTTCTACTCGAGGATCATGGGAGTTTCATCAGTAAAGTTTCATCTGCTCTTTTTTTGTTACCAGCACGGTGATCCTGCGTCTCCTGAGGCGGCGACACACTCCAGGAAGCCGGTTGAGTTCGTTCTTCAGAGAACTCTGGACGTTCCCTCTGACGTTCCCTCTGACGTTCCCCGGGACTTTCACCTGAGGAGGAAACTGAGTTACAGACTGAAGACGTTTGAAGCCTCGCTGGGCAGCAGCAGCTGGGAGGCTGAACACAACAGAACGTTCAAACTCGTCTTACAGCTACATCAGCAATTAGAGACAGAGGTGGGGACTCGAGTCACATGACTTGGACTCGAGTCACATGACTTGGACTCGAGTCACATGACTTGAGATCTTGTGTTTGTGTAAATGACTTAGATTGAAAGTGATGAGATTTGTTCCAGCAGACGACTGAATTTAAATTCTGTTTTCTGAATTTGTATGGAATGATTGAATTTATTACAATTTACAATTTACAATTTCCCATTTGGCAGACGCTTTTATCCAAAGCGACTTACACATGAGATTTTCATACAACACAAGCAAGCTTCTAGTTAGGAGAGAACAATGAGAGTAAGAGCTATAAAGCTAAGTTCTAGTCCAACAGGACAGAGGTGCTATGAGGCAGTGCTATGAAGCTTATTGAAGTTGAAACTGATTATAGAAATCAAACTCTTATTTATTCAAACTCTTATAATTATTGCACCTTTTCCCTGCTGGTTGACTGTTCAGAAGCCAAACAGCAGAACGTCACTAGCTGTTAAATCTCCATGATGCAGCGTTAGCTAGCAGGTTGGTTAGCTAGCAGGTTAGCTAGCAGGTTAGCTAACAGGTTAGCTAGCAGGTTAGCTAGCAGGTTAGCTAACAGGTTAGCTAGCAGGTTGGTTAGCTAGCAGGTTAGCTAGCAGGTTAGCTAGCAGGTTGGTTAGCTAGCAGGTTAGCTAGCAGGTTAGCTAGCAGGTTAAGTGTTTTGTTCTGTCAGCAGCTTGTTTTATGTTATCTGTAATATTCCAAAACAGGAAGTTGTGCCTTGTTGGTATAAAAAGGATGCTGGGTATTGTAGTGTGGTAAATCTAAATAGGGGAGAGTGGGGTAAGATGTGCGAGTTTTTATTCAAAATGTTATTTTGGCAAAAACAAGATGAGAGAACTAAAACAAATGCTGCCATCCATATTTCAGGATGTCGACTTTCAAATGAACTGCTCAGAATGAAGTTAAAAGAAAATACAACTTAAAACAAAGTTGTATTACTTAAAAAAAAAAGTGGTTTCATGGCTCAGTTTGATCCTGGGCAAGTTGAGCCAAATGAGATTGAAGACAATGTTGTCACTTTAAAACATCTTTATCTTTATTAAAATAATTTCTTTGAATGTAGCTGAATTGATATTCAGACAACAGCCATTAAACAATGAATGTAAAAAATGTATTTTTTGTTGCAAAAACAGTTTTATGAGCATAACTGTACTTATTACCTGTCCTACATGTCTGGTTCCATGGCAGCCATGTTGAAAGTCTCTTCCTAAAGGCCAGGTCACGTGACACATTGTTTATTATTGCTAGGATACAGGGGGCGGCTCAACTCACCCACTGGCTCATCTTACCCCGCTCTCCCCTACAGTCAGTCATCAGATGTTACTGCTGCTGCAGACTGACTGACATCACAGCCTGGATCAGGTAACGCTTTCCCAGAATGCATCTGACCGGACTGAGGTCACACCCACCGTGTCGTGTGGCTCGGGTCTCGGGGCGGACGGGAGCGGAGGAAGACTGGACTCCACGGATCCCAGCAGAACACAACAGAACACCAGCAGAACCAGGAGAACCAGGAGAACCTGCTGAGGCATCGTGTCTCTGACCTGATCCTGATCCTCTCTCTCTCTCTCTCTCTCTCTCTCTCTCTCTCTCTCTCTTTGTCTCTCTGTCTCTCTGACTCTGTCTCTCTCTCTCTTTGTCTCTCTCTCTCTCTCTCTCTGTCTCTCTTTCCCTGTCTGTCTCTCTCTCTCTCCCCCTCTCCCTTTTTGTCTCTCTGACTCTCTCTCTCTGTCTCTCTCTCTCTCTCTCTCTCTCTCTCTCTCTCTCTCTCTCCACACCTCTTTCTCTCACTTTCTCTCCCTCTCTCTCTGATTCTGTACAAATAAAAAATTCTTGTTTTCAGCAGAAAGAAAACAGAATCAAACTGAATGATGAAACAAGTGAACGGAGTGAGAGAATAGAGGCGGAGAGAGAGAACAGCTGAGAGGAAACACTAATCCTTTCCTAAACGGATTTACAGTCACATGGCAGGAGGCTGACGTCCAAACTGTCATGTAACAACAACAATAATATAAATAATAACCTGACATTTTATTATTGTAGTTTAATAAAATCTTTATCAGCACAGCACATTTTCTAAAACCAATTTACAAAGAGCAAACATCAGACTCATAAAATAAATTAAAACAAGTAAAAGCAAGAAGGAAGCAGATAAAAGAATAAGAATAAAGTGATACTAAAAAAGGATAAAAAACATGACATGAAAGTAAGTAGATCATCAATCATATAATTAAATATTGATGAAATATATTGATTTCAGATCATTTTGAACCTTCTGTGTTTTTGAAACTGACTAAAATGTTTCCTAAATGGATATAGTTTGGTATATATACATATATATATATATATACACACATATATATATATGTGTGTGTATATATAGATATAGATATATATGTATATATTTTAGTGTTTTGAAATAAAACCTTCAGACAGGGAGGAGTTGATGTGTTGGGTTTCATTCCAAAATGTGATTTATGTGTTTTGGGGAAAAAATGAATTCATCAGTGAATATTTCAGAGATTCAGACGATTCCATTCAAAGTCAAACTTTATTTATAAAGCACATTTCCTGCACAAGCAGCTCACAGACAACTATTACAATAATAATAATAAGACAGAGTAATAAAATTGTAAAAAAAAAGAAAAAACACACAAGATAAATAAAAGGAATAATAGAATGGAGCATTAAAATATGAATAAAAACAATGATAAAATAAAATAACATAAGATGGATGCAGCAGTAATATTCAGACTCGATTCAGAGATGAATCCAGACTTCAGATAACTGACCTGTAATGTGTTTGTGTTTCATGTCAGTTAGTCAGTCGTCTGTTTCTTCAGATGTTGAGTCTCATTTCTTCCTCTGTATGTGCGGCTCACAGCGGCATGCTGGGTAAATTAACTCGTCTTATCTGAGAATGTTGGAAAGCGTGCTGTAAATGCCACCTTATCACTTCACACAGAGCTGCTCTCTGATCAGTCTGATAAGGTCAGGCCGACTCAGACTACAGGCTAATAAAAGGTTGATTGAAGTGAGAATGCGGGTCGTCTCTGATTGGACAAACTGAGAACTGAAGTGTGATGTCATTCTGTAGGCTGTAAAGCTGCGGGTGTGTAGTCCAAAATCCCTCTGGGGAAGTGAAGTGTTCTGTGTTTGGAAAAAGAAAACATTATTTCAGTATTCACAACAGGATGTGGCACTACTTCCTGTTAAGTGATACAATGGTCATTCAAATTAACTAACCTAGTTAATTAAAACTTGTCCTCATGGGCTTCCGTACTTTATGATGCTGGTTGACTTGCTGCGTTCTGAATAGTTCACTTGTTCTCTCACTCACTGTTCCCTGTGCCAGAGATTCTCAACCTTTTTCATATCAAGGACCCTAATTTAGTCCACATTAGAGCCACGGTCCCCTTTTTGATGAGATTTTGTCTCTCGGACCCAAATCTGAGAATATTTTTATTATCAGATATGATTTTGTCCAGAACTCCATGACTGTCTGTACTGCAGGTAGAGAGATGACAGAGTGTTTCGGTGGGTCGTGTCAGTCTGGTGGGAAATGGCGTGCGGCTGGAAGCGTCTTTTTTAAGGCCGAGACGAGTGACGAAGCCTCAGGCTGATCAGACTCTCTGTGGGTATTTAGAGAGGACGAGCTGTCCATCACACACACACACACACACACGCACGCACACACACACACACACACACGCACACACACACACACACACACACACACACACACTCACACACACACACACTCACACACACACACACTCACACACACACACACACTCACACACACATTTCTGGATTTAATGAAAGTCAGAATAAATGTTTCACTCTCCATGTCACACCCATTCAGCAATAATGAAAATGCTACATTTCTACTTTTTTAAATTTGTTTTTTACTCAGAATCCTTCCTGGAAAACTTGGTCCCAGGTTCCACATTGTGTACTTGATGACATTAAAACACATGAAAGGCAGTAAAGCTGCTGTTTGTTGTCCTGGAGCAAGACTGGAAGTAATAATTACATTTACTCCTGGTACTTAATATTATAACATTCAACCTTTGTAAATTTGTAAATGTGTAAATTTAATTTAACTAGTGCCTTTTATTTTTAAGTTGTACTTGCACAAGTCTTTCATAACATTATGCTGCTATTACTACTGCTTTTATTTATTTGTTTTATTTTAAACTACACAGAGAGAAGCCAGGCGAAATGTCATTGTACCTTTCATTGAGTATAATGACAATAAAGATCATTCTATTCTATTCTATTCTATTCTATTCTATTCTATTCTATTCTATTCTTCTGTACTTGAGTAGCATTTTTGTGTACTTTTTATGTACTTTGTGTACTTTCTCCTGCAGTTTTGTCCCTTCGGTCCATTTTAAATCCATCCATCACAGAACAGATTGTGTGTCTCTCCATCAGCAACAGAAACTGGATCAACAGAAACTGGATCAACAGAACCGGATCAACGGAAACTGGATCAAGGTAAACTGACAAACTGTGGATCCATTCACAGTGAGAAGAGGAATCTGACTTTTTTCTGCACTTTATTTGTTGTTTCTAATGTTTCCAGTGAACAGAATCCAGTGTGAACTCTGTCCAGCTTCATATCACCAACAGGCAGAATATATCTGATATCGTTGATCAATACCATCATCGATTACTCAGCCAGCTGCTGAGGCTTCTGTGTCTCAAAACTCACTTTCTGAGCTGGATTCTGTTCTGGAGCAAAAACTTTGAGTTTCAACACACTAATAAAATGTGTTTGATGTTATTAGCACAGAAAGCTGTCTGTCATTAGTATCTCCTCTTCAAAAAAGAACAGAATTTATGAATAAGCTCTTTTTTTTTTGTTTTTTGTTTGGTCTCATTAGAAGTTTGATGTGATGAAAATCGTCCGGGGGAGAAACTGGGTTTTGATGTCAGGCTTATTTTATAAATAAATGACAGTTGCTTTAATACATACCATAAAACATTGATTAACAGCCAGGCTTTATTTCAAACACTGAACTCAGCCGGTCTATATCTGGGACAGGCTCTATATGGGACAGGCTCTGTATGGGACAGGCTCTGTATGGGACAGGCTCTGTATGGGACAGGCTCTGTATGGGACAGGCTCTGTATGGGACAGGCTCTGTATGGGACAGGCTCTATATGGGACAGGCTCTGTATTGGGACAGGCTCTGTATGGGACAGGCTCTATATGGGACAGGCTCTGTATGGGACAGGCTCTATATGGGACAGGCTCTATATGGGACAGGCTCTGTATGGACAGGCTCTGTATGGGACAGGCTCTATATGGGACAGGCTCTGTATGGGACAGGCTCTGTATGGGACAGGCTCTGTATGGGACAGGCTCTATATTTGGGACAGGCTCTGTATGGGACAGGCTCTGTATGGGACAGGCTCTATATTTGGGACAGGCTCTGTATGGGACAGGCTCTATATGGGACAGGCTCTGTATGGGACAGGCTCTGTATGGGACAGGCTCTATATGGGACAGGCTCTATATTTGGGACAGGCTCTGTATGGGACAGGCTCTGTATGGGACAGGCTCTATATTTGGGACAGGCTCTGTATGGGACAGGCTCTATATGGGACAGGCTCTGTATGGGACAGGCTCTGTTTGGGACAGGCTCTATATTTGGGACAGGCTCTGTATGGGACAGGCTCTGTTGGGACAGGCTCTATATTTGGGACAGGCTCTGTATGGGACAGGCTCTGTATGGGACAGGCTCTGTATGGGACAGGCTCTGTATGGGACAGGCTCTGTATGGGACAGGCTCTGTATGGGACAGGCTCTGTATGGGACAGGCTCTATATGGGACAGGCTCTGTATGGGACAGGCCTTTAATTCCTTTCACACAAAACTCTTGCTCAGCTAAGATGGGAAATACTATCAAGTTGTTTATTTAAACCAGTATGAATATTACTTGTGTAAAAATAGGCTATCGAATAACATATCAATTACGAATCATTCATTTGATCTCGCTCCGAGAGAGTGAGAGAGAGTGAGAGAGAGAGAGAGAGAGAGAGAGAGAGAGAGAGAGAGTGAGAGAGAGAGAGAGAGAGAGAGAGAGAGAGAGAGAGAGAGAGAGAGAGAGAGGAGAGCCCCGTATCAAAATACCGGTAGCCTACCTTAGAAAGGATGAAAGCCGAAAAAAAGTTTATGGCAGCAAGAAGTTGTACTTTTCATTTGTTATCCCCCCCCCCCCCCCCCCCCCCCCCCCACCTCTGGCCCTTTCCCCGTCTTCCTCGGACAGATGTTGAAGTTCAACTTTATTTTTTCTCTCTCTCTCTCTCTCTCTCTCTCTCTCTCTCTCTCTCTCTCTCTTTGGATCAACAGAGAAATGTCTTGCTGCTGTTTCTCCTGAGTTTTGTTCAGCAAATTTGAAACTGACAGCTTGACTTTCAGTTCGTACTTTTTCCTCTGTGTCGCCATGGAGATCAGCAAATATGACGTTTGAATGCAAGTAAAAAAAATCAATGGCAACCGGCTTCTAACTGAGACCGGCCTTTATCTGTCAAAACTGGAGCCACACCCGACCAGTGAGAGGGACTCAGTGTTTAATTGAAGTTTTACGGTAGCCTAATGATGCTATTTGCTCAGACATGATCATGTATGAAAATAAAATATAAAAATAGTTTTCATAAATATACAAGATTTATCCCACGAACAGGAAGTGTCCCAGTCACAGAGTTTCCTGGCAGCTGGAAGTTTGACTTTACAAATCTGTGATGATCGAACCTTCAGTCTGATGATATTCAGTTTGAATAA
>NW_027283839.1:0-27500 GCF_046629955.1 Centroberyx affinis
GTGGTAGTATAGTTGTAGTAGCAGCTGCAGCTGTGGTAGCAGTAACAGTAGTAGTAGTAGTAGTAGCCTAGTAGTAGTAGTATTTGTAGTAGTAGCAGCTACAGCAGTAGTTGCAGTAGTAGTAGTAGTGGCGGTAGTGGTAGTGGCTGTAGTATCAGTAGTACTAGTAGCAGCAGCAGCAGTAGTAGCAGTAGTAGTAGTAGTAGTAGTATTTGTATTTGTATTTGTATTTGTATTTGTATTTGTAGTAGTAATACCACTTGACGTTATGAACAACATGTCAGACTGCAGTACTCTGTGTGTGTCAGAGGGTTGAAGAGTAAAGTTCCTGCTGCTGCTGCTGAGGCCAAAATAACTTCAGCATGGATGAGGAATTCTGCCTTTGTCATTTTAATATACATCTGTCTAAAGACTCTGTGCCAATTGGGAACGCACAACAACCTCCTGGCTCTCAGCCACTGGCAAAAGTCAATCTGTTAAAGTCAACAGAGAGAAGTAGATGGTGCTTACAGTAAACACAGATAAGATAAACCCCCCGAGGAAAATTCCTTCATTTCATTTCTGAGGCATGTACAGTTAAAACAACACTCTGCTGCACAGACATACATTCCTCTACTGCAACACGCTCTCTGCTGCCGCCCCGCCTAAACATGGCCGCCATCTTCCCAACAGGTTGAACTTGACCCCTGTGGAGGTGGAGAGAGAGAGAGAGCGAGAGAGAGAGACAGAGAGAGAGAGAGAAGTAGTAGTAGTAGTGGTAATAGTTGTAGTAGCAGCACTAATGGTAATACTGTTTTAATAATAACTTTATTTCTATCACACTTTTCAAAAGTGCAAAGTTCCAAAGTTGATGAGTCAGCAAGGAGACAGACAGACAGACAGACAGACAGACAGGCAGGCAGACAGACAGGCAGGCAGACAGATAGACAGACAGACAGGCAGGCAGACAGATAGACAGACAGACAGGCAGGCAGACAGATAGACAGGCAGACAGACAGGCAGGCAGACAGGCAGACAGACAGGTTCAGAGCCTCTTCCCCTCATTCATTCTAAGCATAATGTGGAATCAGCAGACGGAGGAGATCCAGGCTCAGTCCAGTAGAGTGACACAGAGGTGAGCTGCTCTCAGCCAATGGCAGGCTGTGGGCGGGACTTCTGCTTCAGCTGCTGGTGGTTCTGGTTCAGAGGCTCTCACTGTTCCACCGTCTGTCAGTCACAGTCAGTTTCTGTAAACCTGTTTAGGTTTGGTGCTGTGTGTACTGCTTTAGCGTGTGTGTGTGTGTGTGTGTGAGTGTGTGTGTGTGTGTGTGTGTGTGTGTGTGTGTCTTTCTAAATGTACACTCTGTACACTGCAGTATTAAACTGAACTGACAGACAGCCAAGAAAACTGAACTGTTTTAGAGTGTTTTGTGCATGCATACCTGTGTGTGTGTGTGTGTGTGTGTGTGTGTAAGCGTGCACACACACATGCACAGGTGAGGCCAGAGTTCAGCACACAGAGAGTTTACACAGGGAGGGGGCTCTCATTACCCCCCCCCCCCCCTTAAGTCAACAGTTAAAGTCCTAAGATCAGTGCAGAGTTATTCAGCAGAGAGCTGGGCTGCAGCGGGGGGGGGAGTGTTTGCTCGGGGCTGATAGCGGGGCAGATATGGGGGGAGGGGGGGCAGGAGGGCAGAAGGGCAGAATACAGGGGACTGGGAGGGGCCCGGGGCGGGGGGTGGGGAGGGGGGGGGGGTTTATGGTGAATGAACTGCAGTGGCCTGTAGGAGCTGCAGGCTGTCTGGCAGGTTAGCGCCGCAGCAGATCACAGGTTTGGAGCATAGACTGTAAAAGAAGATGAAGAAGAAGTGGTGAGTGACGGGATCGAGTTTACGGTCGCCGCCATGTTTGACATTTTTTGGAGCCGGTGCAGCCGAGGGTCGACACCCCGATCACTGGACAGACGACCTGTCAATCACTAGGAAATGACGTTAATGACGCAATTATTTTGAAAATCTCCATATGGACACACATTAGAAGAAGTGAAATTAGCTGCTGAGACCAAAACCTCTGTTGAAAACATTTACTGACTTTATATTTTGAGTGAGAAGTTGGGTTGTGGTCCCACTGACTTCATGGAGTCGGGCGGTCTGGAGTCTTTCTGGAGCCGGACTCTAGCGGACGTTAGAGGAACTGCCGCCTGCAGTTCAGTTGTCCAATTTAGTTGGAATGACAGGAAACAGAATTGAATTCCATTAAATTCCAGTTTGTGTCCAATTTTGTCTCGACTCGCTAAACATTATATTCAATTCGACTTTATTTCAGACACATATAGGTCCATATCAGCAAGAAAAGAGACATATAAAAATATAAAAAAGTAAACTACGAGGACAAGACAGCACAAAAATATGTACAAGATCACGGAAGTTCACAAGAATAAATATAAATAAATATAAATCAAACATTATGAATCAAATAAAAGACTGCATCATACCAGCTTCATCAGCAGGTTAGACAGTGGGGGAGACAAACACACTCTCATGACTTAGGCTGCGTTCACACACAGCGCTTTTTGCTGTGGAGAAAGCTCTGCCTGGAGCTTCTTCTGAGGAGAAATAAAAAGCGGATCACGGCAACGTCATCTGAAGTTAGCTGAGCAGCTGCTAGCTCCAGTTTCTCCACTTTTACTTTCTCCGTATTTGTTGTTGCTATGGGAAACGGCCGGCGTCTCTGTCATCGCGATTGGTCGGCTGGGACAAAGCGGTTCACGTCACCCGGCGCTTTTCTGAAAAGTTGAACATTTCTCAACTTCTGAAAGCGCTCCGCTCTGATGAAATAAACGCTGCAGCGCTTTTCAGGAGCGGACGCTTCCCTTTGCTTTTAATGAGAAAAGGACTCTGGTGGTTGGGGAAAAAACGCTGTGTGAACGCAGCCTTAGGCTACTTTTAATGAAGAGCAACTTTGTAACGTAACTAAGTGTTTTTTTATGTTAAGTAACAAAGTAAAGTAACTACTTAAGTGTAATTTTCCCCAACACTGGTCCAGATAGAGCAAAAATGCTTCAAATCCAGATCAACGCATCAAGATGACAATTTAGAAACTAATGAGGCCTGAATGTTTCTCCACCACACTTCTAAACTAAAATGAACAAGGCGACAACAACACATTGTTTCTAATGGCATACTATAAAATTATTGAGCATAAAGCCTACATGTGATTTGGTCAAATGAAAAGCTGAAGTTGTTCTAAAATCCGATATGGGAAGTGAATTAACCCCCGAAGTCAGTCTTCACCTAATCAAGACCCCCCCCCCCCCCCCTCCTCTTAAGGGACACACTGAGCTTTAAAACAGTTTTTGGGTCAAATCCAAAGTGGGATTGGTGCTGACAGCTTTTGATAATTTATCCAGCAGTCTGAGTTACAGACTAGCTTTTGTAATGTTTTCACTCAATTACCACCCAGATCCCAAACCTCCTCCTCTCGTTCGTCTTTTAGCGCTCGCTCCGTCTCCGTCTCCGTCCCGCTCGCCTCCTGCCTCCGTCCCGCTCGCCTCCCGCCTCCGTCCCGCTCGCCTCCCGCCTCCGTCCCGCTCGCCTCCCGCCTCCCTCCCGCTCGCCTCCCGCCTCCCTCCCGCTCGCCTCCTGCCTCCGCGTGAAGAGTTAAAGGAGAGCGGAGCGCCTGCAGAGCTGCACTTAATAGATCTGTGTGTTTGCATGTCCGCTGCTCTCTGTGTGATTGATGGCATTGTTTAAAGCCAGGGAGGTTTTGGAAAGCTTCGCTATTGTTTCAGCTCTTGGCAAGAAGGGTTTTTTAGAAAAACAAAGGGAGAGGAGGAGGAGGAGGAGGAGGGGGGAGGAAGGGGGAGGAGGGAGGGAGGGAGGGAGGGAGAATGAGCGAATAAAAGAATTAGGAAACAAAACAAGAGTTGTCTTCACACTCATCACAGCCGCTGCTTGAAAGGCCGAAGACGACCATTTCCCTTGATGGCTAATCTGATAGTGGCCCGCTGGGAGTCTTCTGCATGCCCTCCAAACTGCCCCGCCATCCAACCCCCCCCCCCCCCACCCCCCACACACCACCACCCCCCCACCCCCTCACCACCACCACCGCCAACCACAGCTATCTCTGCCCACCCCACCCGGCCAACCCCCGGGAAGACAGCGAGGGGACAGAGCAGGGAAAATAAAACACACACTAGGAATGTACCAACACACAAACATGGCGTCGGCCCAGACTCTGCTCTCTGTTATTCTTACAAGATGTTTGGGCTCGGGGCTGGTCACCCTCGCTGACACAAACCACAGAATTTCTGATATTTCTCCGGTCCCCTGTGGAGCCGCTGGGAATGTTTTGGGAAAACAGAGCGCCGCGGGGCTCGGCCGGTGGTCCGCTGCAGAAAGCACGGCTGCGGGCCGGCGGGCCCCCGGGGGCCCCGGCACCGCCGACCAGCGCCGCGCCCCGAGGGGGAACAGGCATGTTGTTCCACTAGGTTCTGTCCACTCTGATGGATGGGAGAACATTTGCTTCTTCTCTTCCTGAGAGATGAATGAGTTTCCAAATCAGAAATGGGAACAAAGTTATTAGTTATCGGCACTGAATGGCCGGTGAGAAACTCATGACAGACGTTTATGGTCCGTTTGAAAAAGCAATTACATCTTATACTTAGACAAATGAATTCATATTTCTTATCTGTGATTTGCTAATGAGTCTCCCACTTTTTATTTTCTTCCAAAATGAGTGTGAACACCTGCCAAGCTCCCAACTGTACCGTACATACCTGTGTTTTTAGTACCGGTGACCCTGTGGGGATCGGTGGTGTTGCATCAAGATTCACCTAAATCCAATCCTGATGGTTGATGCTAGCTTTCATTACCTCTGCCAACGAGGTTTTCACCTGCGTCTGTGTGCTTGTCCGTCCGTCTGTTAGCAGGACAGGTATGAAGTCGGTTAAAAGGAAGAACTGGGGTGCGTTCAACTGCCCCAAAACATAGCAA
Organism: Centroberyx affinis; assembly: GCF_046629955.1. Taxonomy (NCBI): domain Eukaryota; kingdom Metazoa; phylum Chordata; class Actinopteri; order Beryciformes; family Berycidae; genus Centroberyx; species Centroberyx affinis. Next base: position 4,974 of record NW_027283839.1, read on the forward strand.
ACAGGAAGTAACGGAAGGAAACGGTAGTGTGTTTTGTGCAAGGAGGTTTATATGAGCAAACATATCGTTCAACTGGAAATGTAACTTCCTGTTTGCTACATTTTTCTACGTTTTGGGGCAATTGAACATAACCTGACTTGGTGGTTTGTTACACAGAACCATCTGGGAAGTCGTCCTTGGAAACTGTTTGGAAAAGGGCAGGCACTTTAAAAAAATACTTGGCAGGTGATTGGATGAACCATCTGTCTACCACCGTCTATCACGGGCTAACTTCAACCGATCAGATCAACAAACCATATAAAAGAAATCTTGCCGAAGCCAGAAAACTGATGTTACAGCAGCATCTACGCTATCCTCTTTAGGACCCGCCATTGTTGTGAACGAACAGTCGCTTCTCGCTGTCGTCACACCTAAGCCCCGCCCCCAGCTGCCCTCACAGGACGCTGATTGGTCCGCACCGCTGTGGTTCAGCCACAAACGCAGAACTTGAAGCCTGGCAAGATGGATTCTCTTGTGATCGTGATCTCGTGAATCCAGCTGCCTCGCAAGGTAAAATTGAACATGCCCCAGACTAACTTTTCATGTCGATGGGCCAAAAGGGGGCGTGGCTTATCACCAAGGTGCAGAACTGCCTTGCTGGGTGTTGTCAGACATGGCGGAGGTCTGTGCTCTACTGAGCACATTTTATAGTTTTATTTTGTGAATGAGAGAAATGTTTATTTAGCATATAACCTACATGTACATCTTAAGCAATGTTTAAACAAATGGACTGTTTCTGGTGATTTGGTTAATATGAAATAAACCAGACGTCCACCCATAGAATAGCCAAGCACAATATATTCTCGAATTTTCAGTTTTATGGTAACTCACTAGCTAAATGCTATATAACTGTCACCCAGATTATGACGATTTAAAAATAATGCATGAAAACAATATTACTTACACATAATGGGTCGGGAATAGCTGATGAAACTGACGGTGACGAGCTGCACTGTCTCTGGTGCAGCTTCTCCCTTCAGGCCCGGGGAGGAGTGCGTAAAACAAGACGGGGTTTCCGATTTTCGAGATGGAAAGGAGCTCGCCGGGAAAAGCTTTTTGTACTGATGGAGGTGATGTGGGTGAAAGTCCTGGCGCAGAAGAAGAAGAAGAAGAGGAAGAGCAGCAGGACTGGGCTTTCCTCCCGATAAAACCTCTAAGCTGTGTAGTGCAGCTCAGGGACTTCAGGAACAGCAGGGATTAGTTTTCCTTCACTTTCCGGCTGTTTAACTTTTTCGTTTCTATCGGACCTGCAGAGATTTCGTCACAGCAGCCGTTGTAAATAATGGGGTTTAGAGTCCTCGTGTCCCGTGTGAAGGGCCTTCAGTGTCCCGCTCTGCCCTTCAGGACTGCAGCTGCCTGATATCAGACAGAACTGTCAAATCGTTCCACTTCATTTCCATCTTCAGTCTTCATTGCCTCCACTCTAACCGATTTCTGTGGGGGAGGGGGATTCGATTTTCCCTAACCGATCACCAGAGACCGACGTATCCGCCTGAATCTAACGTCATTTTAAGTCGACACTGATGCGTAGCCATGGCAACACCAGAGACGGTTCAGACAGTATAGAGCATCTTTGACGACACGGAGCCAAGTAAAAACAAAGTATTTCGGATTTCAAAGTAATTGGTACTTTTAATGGATTCAGAACAGCCTGGATAGCAGCGTCTGTCTTGTCTATAGCGTCTCCATTGTTGTTATTACTCCTCCTTGGTTCCGGCTCACAGCTTGACAACAGCTTGACGACGGCGTTAGTCCCGCCCCCGTGGCTCTGATTGGCTAATCGTTAGTCCCCCCCCCCCCGGCGCTCACTGGACCGATCATTTTTCAACCGAGAAACCGCTGTTTCATGTCACGATGCCAGACCAGAATCAGTCAACTGGTGGAGTGGGCGGAGTCAAAGGTCTGGACCCAGGCAAGGACTGCAGTTCATTTAAAAGCGTTTCCAGAAAGTGAGATCCAGCATGCAGATGTGGGTCCAACCCCCTGTACAGTCAAATCTCCATAATGATCTCTGAGTTGAACCCAGTGGGAATGAAAGTCTGAAGCACTCGGTTCTCTGCCCTCCTCCTCCTCCCCCCTCCTCCCTCCCCCCTCCTCCCTCCTCCCCTAACTGTCAGCTGTCACAGTGAGGAGCTGTTTAGTGGCTCTCTGTTCCTGATCGCTTTTTAACTGCCTCATTCTGTGGGAGTCAGGCGGCGCTGTGGGGACGAAGCCCGTCATTAAGCCTCTCTGTCACACTGGAGCTTCAGAACCAACAGAACGCCATCGACAAGGCGACCATGTGACTGGAAAACACCGATTTAACAAAACAAACCCTGCCTCTCCCACCCCTGATGTCTTCTGGTCTCAACATTTTTCATGAAATGAGCCTGAACTCTGCAGCTCAGCCTCCATGTTTCTGACAGGTTCACAAAACCCTCTTAAGAAAAAAATCTTCTCAAGTGCCATTTTTTTCTTAACTTTAGTCTTAAGAAAAAAAATAGGGAAAAATGGTATTCTCAAAAACAGTTCTCATATATTTTCTTAACTTTCTTCTTATGTTTCTTCCTATGAAAAAACTTAGGAATAAATGGTATTCTTGAAATGAAAGTTCTCAAATTTGTTCTTGATTTTTTTCTTAACTTTAAGACGGCCCTTCACCTGTCTCAAAACTCCTACAGTGAAAAGGTAAGCCTCTAATATCATATCTTTAAACACATTTTAGACAAGTAGGTTATAGTTCAAAGTCTTCATAGGTTCCCCTACACCTAACATTAAGATGAACATTTATTGTAAAGCTTTATTTGGTGTAGGGCCAGGTAGGCCTCTGTCTCATGTCTGTTGGAAATAAGCTGCAAATTTTACAGTTACCAACAGCAACCAATGTTTAAATCTTTGCTCTAGTTGCTCTAAATAGGTTTTTCCCCAATTGTTTTGTAGATGGAAGCACTTTGGGTTGCCTCCTAGCCTTGTCTCCTAGCCTCGTCTCCTAACCTCGTCTCCTAGCCTTGTCTCCTAGCCTCCTAGCCTTGTCTCCTAGCCTCAATGGCAGTAAGCCTAAACTTTATTAACCAGAATTAATTCAGGCCCTTTTTTGAGAAGTTCTTAAGTTGGAAAATTAAAAAAATTCGTAAGAAATTAGACTGTTACTAAGAAAATATTGAGGAATTGCACTTAAGAGCCTTCTTAAGAACTTCCTAAAATTTCCTCTTATGTCATTTCTTAAGAACAATCTTAAGAACACATTGGGGAATCCGGCCCCAGGTTCCTCCTCCAGTGAAGGATTCTCGTTCGATAGCAGGAACTGGACTGGACATTTCTACCTGTTGGTCACATGAAAAGGTTCGCTAACACTTCAGTTTGAAACAGCTTCAGGTTTTGCTCACGGTTCAATAAATGAAAACTTGTTGGGAGTTGGGAATTGAACCATTGAACCACTGAACTGGGTTTAAAGGTGCATTAAATAACCTTTGACCTCTTATTGGTGAAGAGTAGGAATTGTAACAGCATTGATGGTTTCTGGCACAGTTTACAGTGGCCTGTGATGGACGGAAACAATAAAGTCCCATTTCCCCAATGTAGAGCAGTAAGCTAACTTATTAGAGCAGACTAACGTCTAACATATCACCATGCTGAACACTGGAATAATAAAACTGCTTTGGCTTTTCTTTTTCTTTTTACTTCCTGTTTCTCGTCCTGTCTCCTCCACCTCCTGCCCTGCTGGGGAACATATGGACATATTTGCATTTGAAGACATCGGCACAGGCTGATTTTAACCTTTTTTCTTGTATCCGCCACACTCTTAGAAATAGAAGGCCTGGGAACAAGAACCATCCCTTAGGGTTTATTACAGAACCCTTGCATATTATGGGGTTATACCTAGAACCTGCCCAGGTGGTTCTGCACAGAACGTCTGTTTATTCTGGAGTTCCAGACCTTTACTTTTACTTCCCTGAAAACAGAGTATCTGTCATGGTGACCTCATGCTGCACCAGGAGGCGGAAGTGTTTCTAACCAATAAAACCATCAGATTTTTGAACAGTCTGCCCCTCCCATCAAGTTAAACTGCCTTTCTCTCCCTGACTCATATTCCATTAGTTTAGACTTTTGAATGGTCCCTCACTGCATTATGTCCCGCCCCGACATCCTGTTTCAACAGGAAATGCATCAAATCCAGGAAGTAAACATGCCATCAAACCTTCAGTAAAGGTTTCATCCCTTTTATACTCTCAAAGTTCCCTGATTTCTAACAGTTCATGCTGAATGTTCAGCACTGTAAATCACTTTTACGAGACGCCTCCTACCTGTCATATGTCCTGAAATGTTCCTATGTTGTACTATCTCTGTGTATCAGAGGAGTGAGTATCTAGGACTTTTCAATGCAATATGGTTTTAATAGGATAAAAACTTGGTAAGAGCATCATGAGTTTGATTTCTATAATCAGTTTCAACTTCAATAAATTCAATCATTCCATACAAATTCAGAAAACAGAATTTAAATTCAGTCGTCTGCTGGAACAAATCTCATCACTTTCAATCTAAGTCATTTACACAAACACAAGATCTCAAGTCAAGACTTTAGAAACCTTTTCAAGTCATCAGAGTACAAGTCAGAGTCAAGTCCCAAGTCACCAGAACCCAAGTCAAGTCCAGTCTCAAGTCTTCTCTTCATGCATCAAGTCAAGTCTCAAGTCTTCCCAGGAAGCCGTTCGCTAATTCAGAATAAAGACCAAAGGCTGCATCTGTCTGTCTGACCGACCGGCAGGCTGGGAGCTCTCCTTATTCCCCGTCACTTTTCTCTCGCTGCTCTGTTGTTTTTTCTGCTGTTGCACTCTGGGAGAAAAAACTTGGACGTTAAAATTCCTCGTTTCCAGATCCCATCTGTCTCTCTGGCTCCAGACTCAACTGTTGTTCTTGTTCTCTGCTTCACGACGTGAACAGTTTACAGTTTACATCCCGGGGCTGGCTGGATAAAACAAAAGGAAGTCGAAGAGAGGGTGTGTGTGTGTGTGTGTGTGTGTGTGTGTGTGTGCGTGTGTGTGTGTGTGTGTGTGTGTGGTACAGGCAGTATCTCCATCATGTGTTTACACAGGGGAAGAGGAACAGGCCTGACTCTTCTCTCTGTGTGTTTGTTTGCGGTCTGGACACAGTGGGCTCTGTTCCCAACTGTTTTGGGATCAGGCCTAAATCTTCTGCCTCCAAACAGGACCGACACCGCCGGGCCGCCCCGACACCGCCGGGCCGCCCCGACACCACCGGCCCGTCCCGACTCCCTGCTCACCTCGGTTCAGCTTCATCTTCTAAACCCAAATATTAAATGAGACAGCGTCATTCAACAGACTCACCGTGTTCACAGCTTTTAATATTAAAGTTTGTCCCTTGTTCTCCAACAGTCGCTTTTTTCATTCCTTTTTTTCTTGTCACCAAATGTCCCCACAAGAATCATTAAAATGTCTTCTACTGTAACGTGATCTAATCTAATCTAAACTAAACTAAACTAAATTAAACTAAACTAAACTAATCTAATGTAATCTAATCGAATATAAACTAATCTAAACTTTGGTGTAACTCTAAATTTTGGTGTAGGGCATCAGGCAATATTCTTGGTGTGTATGTTCTGGTGTATATGGATCTGTGTGTGTTACTGAATGTTAACTGTAGTTTGATTGTACATGTATATGGATATATTGTGTGTGTATGGAGAGGCTGTGTGCTGCTGTGTCACCTGTGTTCTCTCGAATGCCCAAGACAAATTTCTCCTAAGGGAGACAATAAAGGCTAATCTAATCTAATCTAATCTAATATAAACTAATCTAAACTAATCTAAACTAACATAATATAATCTAATTAAACTAATCTAAACTAATCTAAACTAATTAAATGTAATATAATCAAATCTAATTTGATATAATTTGATTTCATTTCATTTAATCTATGAGTGGATTCATGTAGCTTCACCTCTGACGACCCGGATTCAATTCCAACTCATGACAACAAGTTCATTTATTGAGCAAAACCTGAAGCTAACCTGAAGCTAACTGTTTCAGCTGCTGAACTGAAGCGTTAGCTAACCTTTTCATGTGACCAACAGGTGGAAATGTCTAGTCCAGTTCCTGCTGCTGGACCAGAATCCTTTACTGGAGGAGGAACCTGGTCTGAACTGGATTCCCGTCCACATCTGAGCAGCTTCACAGTTTGAGACGGTGCTGAAGTCCTGGGAAAGTCGGACTGATCCTGGATCTTCACTGTAGTTAAACTGCTTGTTGTGCTGTTGCCTAGCAACCCCGGTCCGCCTGTCTGTCTGACAGACTGACACACAATCTGGAGGAGTAATGCAGCATGACTGTGATAAGCCTGTACACACTGTGGAGGTATGGCTGTGTGTGTGTGTGTGTCTGTGTGTGTGTGTGTGTGTGTGTGTGTCTCTCTCTCTGTGTGTGTGTGTGTGTGTGTGTGTGTGTGTGGTTTATTCCCTCCCCACCCAGCCAATCCAGACTCTGGGTGGAGCCTTAATCCACCAATTATTCACCTGTCTCCAATTAGAGAGTCTACACACACACACACACACACACACACACACACACACAAACACACACACACACACACACACACACACACACACACACACACACACACGCCTGCACACAGATATGTATGTATGTATGCATGCCTGCAGACACAATTTTCCCCGTCTCGCTCATGCATTCACACCCAATGTCTCTCTCTCCCTCTCTCTCTCTTTCTCTGTCCATCTCTCACCCCTCTCTCTCTCTCTCTCCTTCCCTCTCTCTCTCCCTCTCTTTCTCCGTTTCTCTCTCTCTCTCTCTCTCTCTCTCTCTCTCTCCCCTCTATCTCTCTCTCTGTCTCTCTCTCTCCATCTCCTGCTCTCTCTGTCTCTCTCTCTCTCTCTCTCTCTCTCTCTCTCCCTCCCTCCTTCTCTCTCTCTCTCTCTCTTTCTCTCTCTCTCTCTCTCTCCCTCTCTGGCCCGCTGCCACAGATCCACTCTAATGTCAGTCTAATGATGTTGTGTGGAGTTAACCACACACACCACAGCTTCAGTCAACACACACACACAAACAAACACACACACACACACACACACACACACACACACACACACTCCTCGCTCTGCTGCATGACAGGACAGGATCTCGCTGACAGTCTGTGTCACATTTCAACATAATGTTTATAATCATAATACACAGTGATACAATAGCTGGATATGTTGCTGTCAACATTCAGCACAGTGCTGCTGTCGGATCTGCTGGACAGTCCAGACCTGAGAGAGAGAGAGAGAGAGAGAGAGAGAGAGAGAGAGAGAGGGAGGGAGAGAGAGAGAGAGAGAGAGAGAGAGAGAGAGAGAGAGAGAGAGAGAGAGAGAGAGAGAGAGAGAGAGAGAACTAAAACATCCAAGTCGAGTAGAAGTACTGTTACTCTGCTGAAGTAACAGTACTTTTTACTGAAGTAGAAATAAAAGTACTGGTGTGAAAATCTACTGCAGTATAAGTAAAAAGTGTCTGATTTAAAATGTCCTCAGTGTAAAGGTTCCTGAGTTGATCTCTCTCTCTCTCTCTCTCTCTCTCTCTCTGTTTTAAATGACATATAGGCCTAAATAAATGAAATAGCCCAAACATGTATCCTTGTTTATTTTCGTGGCAATTCAATGACAGACACACTTTTCAAAAGGCAAGTGTGTTGCATTTAAAACTTGCATCAGTGCAGATGGATTAATCAACAACAACAGTGAAGACCCTGGTAAGTCTATCATTTAATATATTTGTGCTTCTGTGGTGATATAATGTAGATATGATCATCTATAGTGTTTTCTATGGTGTTTTCCTGTGAAATGAGCTCCGCAGCACACAGAGAAAACAGACCAGACGCTCAAACTGGCTTCGGATTGCAAGTCCATTATGATTCCTAATGGTTCACTTGTAAGCTTGGTGCTCATTTAGCAGTCACTGTTGCCTGAGTGAGTGAATGAAAGGGTGAGTGACCCAAAATAGTGAACAAGACACCGATTTCTGTGCCACCCCAAAGTAAATACTGGACCCAGCCTGGCCACCTGCTGAGCCCCTGCTGAGTTCCTCTTTAGAACAGAGAACGTTGTCACCTGTGATCTTTTCCATGTGATACTAAAAGGAGAGAGGACAGAGTTCAGAGTAGATTCTTTTCACTGGAAACATTAGAAATGAGAAAATAAAGTGCAGAAACAAAGTAAAGTCAGATTCCTCTTCTCACTGTGAATGGATCCACAGTGTTGCTGATGGAGAGCTGAGGGAATAAACCACACACACACACACACACACACACACACACACACAGACATACCTCCACAGTGTGTACAGGCTTATCACAGTCATGCTGCATTATTCCTCCAGATTGTGTGTCAGTCTGTCAGACAGACAGGCGGACCGGGGTTGCTAGGCAACAGCACAACAAGCAGTTTAACTACAGTGAAGATCCAGGATCAGTCCGACTTTCCCAGGACTTCAGTGATGGACGGATTTAAAATGGACTGAAGGAAGAAACTGCAGGAGAGATGGACTGAAGGAAAAGTCAAATTACTGACTTTAATAAAGGAGTAAATGACCTCAACCTTCAACCTTTGGTCAGTGTAATGTGCGACTCAGTTAGATACAATCGTGTGAAAAGTAGATATTCAGTGTCTGGGTTAGGGATAATCTTCTCTAATCAAGATTTATCGATTTTCATAAGAAAACAAAAGAAAATCACCGTCATCACTGGAGGGACAGACACGCTTTAGTAGCATCTGTGTCTCATTTTTGTTAAAATGAAACCTAAACTTGAATCATGATGTTTGACCTTTGAAAACCACAATAAGTAGATACTGCTGTTCAAAGGCTGCATGAAGTTATCAGACTGTTACGTTCAACCTTTTAGATGCAATCAAGTCAGAAAAGTTTGCTGACAGAAAGGTCCGTGCGTCAGCTGCGGATGGTTTGGTTCGGTCTGGCCGTCACACGAGTTTTACTGTGTTACAGAGAATAAATCCCACAAACATCTGGAGAAACCCAGACTGGAAGAAGTGTTTTCTGAGCAGCTGTGAAACACGCAGATAACACTGTTCTGTTCTGTAAGATTTAACTGAAAATCAGAATATCATCATGTAAGATAAAATGGATCTTAACCCCTTGCACCCTTACTTAAATTTCCCCTTAAGCTTCAAAGCATTCAAAACATTTTTTCCATACTATACACAGCTCCAGCTGCTGATACTGAGTAAATATTCAAACCCAAGACACCATTTTTTATGGCTGCACTATTATAACAAATGGAAAAAATCTAGATGTCTTGTGCATCATTTTCTACACGTTTCCCTGTAATTCAGCAGGACATTACCTGGTATCTTTGGAAACCTTTGGATCTTCACTAGAACTTAAAATAAAGTTGTGTGGGTTTGAAACAAAGCTTGGCCAGGCAACGTGTGTTTTTGTAATGATGGAGCCATCGGTGGGACCGGCAGGTTGATCAAGAAATATTGGCCGTCGCCCCCAGAGTCTAATCGATCAGACCGATAGACGATGGGTTCAGAGATTGATCAAGTCACAGAGAACACATGACCTGATCCCAGATTCAGGCTTCATCTCTGGGTCTGGGCTACAGAATCTGTAGAGATGCAGCAAATAGTAAAGTGAGACTTTGTTGAACATCTACTGTCTGATCTCTGCCTGGTGTCTGGCTGACTGACAGAAACAAGCTGCTTTCCACTGGAAACAGGCAGAGCAGAATGACATTTACTCACTTTCTTGAGGAGAAAACCCAGATTTAACACCTGAGAGCAGGGAGGCCAGGAAGCAGACATCCCTGGTTAGTCTGGGTTAGTCTGGGTTAGACTGTTTAGTGTGGGTTAGTCTGGGTTAGACTGTTTAGTCTGGGTTAGTCTGGGTTAGTCTGGGTTAGACTGTTTAGTCTGGGTTAGTCTGGGTTAGACTGGGTTAGTCTGGGTTAGACTGTTTAGTCTGGGTTAGTCTGGGTTAGTCTGGGTTAGTCTGGGTCAGACTGTTTAGTCTGGGTTAGACTGTTTAGTCTGGGTTAGTCTGGGTTAGTCTGGGTTAGTCTGGGTTAGACTGTTTAGTCTGGGTTAGCCTGGGTTAGTCTGGGTTAGACTGTTTAGTCTGGGTTAGTCTGGGTTAGACTGGGTTAGTCTGGGTTAGACTGTTTAGTCTGGGTTAGTCTGGGTTAGTCTGGGTTAGTCTGGGTCAGACTGTTTAGTCTGGGTTAGTCTGGGTCAGACTGTTTAGTCAGGGTTAGTCTGGGTTAATCTGGGTTAGACTGTTTAGTCTGGGTTAGTCTGGGTTAGTCTGGGTTAGTCTTTGGTTAATCATTGCAAATAAGAGGAATAATTTTGCCTCGTTGGCAGATTTTATAACTTTTGACGAAATTTTTTGAAGCAAATTCCAGATTAACTGTCTTGGTGAATATTTTTCTGCAGCGTGAGGCGAGGAATGAATCTCTCTGGTTAGTCTGGATTAGCCTGGATTAGTTAGTCTGGGTTAGTCTGGGTTAGTCTGGATTAGTGTGGATTAGTCCCAGACAGATAATAAGGGGAGTTGGTTGATCAGCGTTAACACCAGACTGTTTCTCCACCAAGCTTCAAAACATACACACACATTCCACACATTACACTGAATGACAGGGGCTGGAGGGGTGTGTGTGTGTGTGTGTGTGTGTGTGTGTGTGTGTGTGTGTGTGTGTGTGTGTGTGGCTGTCATGCTCTAAGTATTACCTGGTTGTGTGTGTGGAGGTGGGAGGGGTCGAGGACGGGGGCGTAAACACACCCTGCTGCACCACCTTTACATTCCTGACATACACAGTCATAAGACACATGTGATGTACACACACACACACACACACACACACACACACACACACACACACACACACACACACACACACACACACACACACAGAGTCAGTAATGACTTGTCACACAAACACTTATTATCTGACTCCCAGCCACAGACGGACAGTTTGTTGCTCTTTTCATACAAAGTCCCTAAAAGTAGAGTTTAATATGAAGGGCGTTGTCTACACTTTGCTCACATGGATTCTCTCCCACCTTCACATACATACAACCCCCACACACACACACACACACACACACACACACACACACAAAACCTATGCACACTCACACATAAACACACACACAAGCGCATCCAGGCGTCACATGCTGCTGTGTTTGTTGTAACCCAGGTAACCCAGGTAACCCAGGTAACCCAGGTAACCCAGGTCAGGGTGTATAGAGGTCAAAGGTCAGCAGCGGGGAATGAGAATCATCCAGAAGAGCAGAGCGGAGAGCAACCACTTCCTGTTAGCCTTTAGACCAATCAGAATGAAGCAGCAGAACATATAGACACATTTAAAACACAATAATCCAAAATCATCTATAGCAGCCATCATAAATATCCAGGCAGTCCAGGCAGATATTTAAAATGCACGCTGATAACTGTATACTAATAATTATAATAAAAAGAACTAGTATACTCACTAGTTATTTTATTTTTTATAGTAAATGTAGTAAGCGTCTGTCCTGTGGCAGACGGCTCCTCATATCACACTGCCATGATCTTCAGTCTGGGTCCTCCAGTGGGAATTGAACCCTCGACCCTGGCAGTGTTACAGTGCCTTGCTCTACCTATTGACATATACAGGGAGTTGAACCCCCAACCCTGTGCTTGAAAGTCACTGAACAGGCCTTTAGTTTCATGTCCAAGTGTTTTCAGTATGGGCGGACCCTGCAGCAGTGTTAAAGGGAGAGTTCACCCAAAAATTAAAGATTCGGTCATGATGTACTCATCCTCATGCCAGTACAAACTACACATGAGTGTTTTTTTCTTCATACAACTCACCAGGCTCACTGCCGCAGAGGCTCTCATCCAAACAATTGCAGTAAATGGAGTCCAGTCCTTTAGGCTTCAAAAAGAAATAAAAAAAAAGAAATAAAAAAAATTCTATAAATGTTGATAAGTCTCCATACAGCTGCAGCATAATCCAAGTCTTCTGACACCATGCGGACGCTCTGTGAGTTGGAAAAACAAAATTTGATCAATTATTTAATGCAAATCAGGTCTTCCTCCACTGTATTCAGCTTCTGTGTTCCCAAACCTCTGTGTGTGTGTGTGTGATGTCTGTGGTCTCATGAGGTCTGGGTGGTATTAGACAGTAGAGTCAGAGACTCTTCCTCACTCTCCACATTCCAGAAATCCCTTAAAACACATCTTTTTAAAACTGCTTTTAATCTCTAACTTTCTTTCGGCCGCCTGGTCTTTTAATCTTAACTTTCTTGTCTTTCTCCCTATCTGAAATGTTCTATTATCTGTCTTATTCATTGATGATTGTCTGTTATGTGTTTCATATCTCCTTTACTATGTAAAGTGTCTTTGAGTATTTAGAAAACCGCTATACAAATGAAATGTATTATTATTATTATTATTATTATTATGATCATAATTATTATTATTATTATTAGAGTAGATAATAGCAAAATAGTAGTCAAGTAGCAAAATCGCACTAGAAGGGGAATAACCCACTATAGCCTGAGTGATTAGGGGGGGAGTGACCGTCACTCAAGATTGAAATAATTTATTGTAACAAAAACAATAATACAAAAATTACAATAAATTATAAAGTTCCAATTCTTCTATATTGATTAAAAATAAGTTTACATTAGTTCTATTCTTGTCTTTTAGGTAGGCGACTGCCTTGCCGGGGCCCAGGGCAGTCGCCTACCTTTGCCTAATGGTTAGACCGCCCCGCACAGGAGGGAACTGAACCCCCCACCCTGTCAGTGTCAGTGCCTTGCCCCACACCGCCCCGCACAGGAGGGAACTGAACCCCCCACCCTGTCAGTGTCAGTGCCTTGCTCCACACCGCCCCGCACAGGAGGGAACTGAACCCCCCACCCTGTCAGTGTCAGTGCCTTGCTCCACACAGCCCCGCACAGGAGGGAACTGAACCCCCCACCCTGTCAGTGTCAGTGCCTTGCTCCACACACACAGACACACAGAAGCATGTAAACCTGCAGCTGGGTCTTTCCCCTTCACTCTGAAGCTGCAGATCACTGAGGAGTTTCAGTGGAACATTCCTTTAATATTTTGGCTGACCCAGTTTCCCCTCAGGGATCAATGAAGTTCATCTGATCACCGGCGTTGTCGATCAGATCGATAACAGAGCTGACGCTGACGTGCATCCAGTCTGTCTTCATCTCAGTAAGTTCTGCCGTTATGTTGCACAGATTAAATTTCCAATAGCCTACTTTCATTCAACTGGTGGTTGTGTATGTTTATATAACAACAATTTTCTTGTTTTCTTTTTCTTTATTGTGTCCTACTAGCTCAGTATTCACTATTTTGCAGCAACCCAATTTCCCCACAGGGATCAATACATTTTCATCTTATCTTAAATCGTCTTAAATCATCTTGAAACTAAATGAATTTAGATATTTATTTATTTCACTTTAAAGAATTCAAAATAAGGATAGGACAATAATTGCAAAATCAATAGGGTTGGATGCTATTTGCTTCATCTCATATGGAGGACAAACTATTTTACATCATGAGACAACGTGAGAAACACTTCCTGGACGACAGCAAAGGAGATGGAGACAGAGGCAAACGGTCTGTGGAAAAAAAAAAAAAATAAATAAAATCTAGACCAAAATGAGCAGAGCTGAAGATCCAAATCAAAACAGCAACTGAACTGTTGATCCATAACGTTAGCTAGTGTTAGCAGTCAGCTGCTTCATGTTGTTACTGTATATGTATCTCGAAACCAACTAGGTCTAATTCTTATTAACTATCAGCAGTAACAGTCTTCATCTTTAGTATAATATGCTAACATTATGCTTCATATCCTCAGTGGCATTTCTTTCAGTCAAACTGTTTATGCTTTTTCTTCTCAATTTTGTAATACAGAGGTAGAGACAACAGATCAGTTATTTTTTCACTGTAATATTACTCATAATTTTTGGTCTAATTTGAATTTATGGATTACATTTAGCATTGAGGTTCTACCACAATTTCTACTAGAAAATGTCAAATTTGGAATGTTTATAGAAGATAGAAATATAGAATTTTTAATGAATAATTTAATTATTTTGGCAAAATATTTTATAGACAAATGTAAATATTGCAAAACACAACCCTGTTTAACAGCCTTTCAAAACGAATTAGAAACATTTTCCAAATCTCTAAAATGTATGAAAAGCATGAATGGCCAAAAATTACAGTAATTTAACCCCTAGAAGGTTTACATTGTTCTTTAGTTTTTTTTGTTTTTTTTTCTTTAATTTACTATTTCTTTTCTCTTTGTTTTGTTTTTGTTTTCTCTATTTCCTTTCGATTATTGTCTTTGACACATATGTACTGTGCTCAGCTTACTCTGGTGATATAGACAGAACTGTCATTGCTAATTTGTTGTATATTTGAAGACTAATAAAAAAAAAAAACTGTTTCTGCTGGCTAACACTGTTAGCATCAGCTGGTTAAAACTGCTACTGATGAAACTAGCTGTTAGCTAAGTTATACAGTTAGACTACAACCTCAGAGGAGAAGGAGAGAAGGATAGAGGGATGAGAGAAGGAGAGAGAGGAGGAAACAGGAGAGGAGAGAAGGAGTGTGTGACTGTTTTCTCCTCCTCTCTTCTCCTCTTCTCTTTTCTCTCCTCTACTTTTCAACCTCACCTCCCCTGTCTTCTCTCATATTAGGAGGAGGGATAGAGGGATGAGAGGAGAAGAGAGAGAAGAGGAGAGGAGGATGACCAGCTGGCTCTGCATGAGGTCAGTCTCATGATGTTCAGCTCTATAGTGTTTACAGTGGTCACTCCTCTCTCTCTCTCTTTCTCTCTCTCTTTCTCTGTCTCTCTCTCTCCCTATCTCTCTCTTTCTCTCTCCATCTCTCTCTCTCTCTCCATCTCTCTCTCTGTCTCTCTCTCTCCCTCTCTCTCTCTCCATCTCTCTCTCTGTCTCTCTCTCCCTCTCTCTCTGCCTGCTGTCCAGCACACGCCAGGAAGTCACCTAACAAAACATCCTCCCCTCCGAGCTGTCTGAGTGAATGTGTGTGTGTGTGTGTGTGTGTGTGTGTGTGTGTGTGTGTGTGTGTGTGTGTGTGTGTGTGTGTGTGTGTGTGTGTGTGTGTGTGTGTGTGTGTGTGTGTGTGTGTGTGTGTGTGTGTGTGTGTGATCTGGGGCAAACACTAAAAAACAACTAACAGAGGAAGAGAGAGAGAGATACACTGTCACATGACTGGTCACATGACTGGTTCTTCTTCCTCTTCTTCTTCTTCTCTTCCGATTTAAGAACCACAACAATGCCAAATAACAGTAATACTGTAAGTCACTTTGTATTCAACTTTCAAAGCTGCAGCCTCAATAACGGCTTATGTTTGTTTAAAAATTCCTTTTTGACTTTCTGACAAAACAGCATGTGGATGCAGCTGACTTGGAAATCCCAGATATCGGACTTTCCCAGCAGCACTTGAACTCAGCCTATAGTTAAAGCTAAAAAATGATAATCGTCTAATGGCTGAAATCCCAGATCCAGATCAACACCAAAATCTGATCAACTGATTTAAAACCAATATGTTCGTAACTTTGGGAAACTGACTGACTGACTGACTGACTGACTGACTGACTGATGACTCTCTAGTTCGATTCCTAGCAGGAATGCTTCTACAAAATTCAACTTAGACTCTTGTTTTTACGTGTGTGTGTGCTGTTTGTGTGTGTGTGTGCTGACACTTCAGAGCCAGATAATCTGCAGCCCAGTGAATTTAAACTTGTCCTGACGGCAGCAGGTCTGTCCGGGCCCTCAGGGGGTTGTGGGTAAGTACCGGCCCCTGTCGGCTCCCTGTCGGCCCCCTGTCGGCCCCTGGGTGCCTCCCGGTGCCTCCTGGTGCCTCCTGGTGCCTCTGGGTGAGCCGTCAGTCCGTGGGTTGTGACAGCCTCTCATTTGGAACGTTAACGGGGCTGAAAACGACCCCCCCGCTGTCTGGTAATCTCCCAGAATTCCAATAATCTCTACAATTGCGGTCTGTCATCAGCAGACAGCTCTCAGCCGCAAACCGGTCAATCCAGGCTGATTGTAGATCTGAACGCAGAGCGTATTGTTCTCTGTATTTACACAGCGCAGCAGCGTTCACAGACTCTGTGTGGCCAAACTCTGCTGCCGCTGAAATAAGGAGAAATTGACTATAAATAGTTTTTCTGTAAAAATAGACAGGCCTGTTTCTGTCTTTAGAGGCTCCACTGAAACTGGAGACAGTGTTTGAGTTGGACCAGTGTGTGGGATAGTTGTCTCTCTCTCTCTCTGGCTCTGTCTTTCCCTTACTCCCACGTGTGTGTGTGTGTGTGTGTGTGTGTGTGTGTGCATGTATCTACATTTATGAGAGTATGTGTTTATCTGCATGTCCAAGCATGTGTGTTGATAATTACAAGTAAAAGAGTGAGTAACAGTGTGTAAATACATGTATGTGTGTATGTGTGTGTGTGTGTGTGTGTGTGCATGTACAAACTGCATTTTGATAATTACATGTACAAGAGTGTGTAACTATGTGTGTGCATGTGACTAGTCTACATGAATGTGTGTGTGTGTGTGTGTGTGTGTGTGTGTGTGTGTGTGTGTGTGTGCGTGCATGTATCTACATGTATGAGAGTATGTGTGTACCTACATGTAAAAGCATGTGTGTTGGTAATTCCATGTTCAAGATCAGAACAGTGTGTATGATGAGTGACAGCAGCTTCCATGCTAACAGTGTGTGATCATGTGTTTTATGTTCAGTGTGATGTATGTATGAAGTTTCCTTTTGAAAACAGACAACAAATATCAGAGAAATCTGACAAGAAAGTTCTATTGTAACTTACTGTAGGCTATCGTAACTCTTTAGCACACACTGTGTGGAGTGACAGTATCTAGTTGGACAATTTCACTTCCTATGGCAACAAATCAAGTCACATTGAAACAGAAAGCTTTCCAATGGGAAACTACGTCCTGTTTGTCCAGTCTGCCTCCACAACACACCAGTCTCACCCACATGATCTAAGACCTGCCTACCATTCAGCTTCAGAGCTGCTACAAGTTCTTATTTTCTCACTTTTGTGATAATGGTAGTGTATGCTAAAATGTTAGCATGGAGGCTACTATCACTCAACATAGTGTACGCTAAAGTGTTAGCATGGAGGCTACTATCACTCAACATAGTGTACGCTAAAGTGTTAGCATGGAGCTACAATCACTGAACATAGTGTACGCTAAAGTGTTAGCATGGAGCTACAATCACTGAACATAGTGTACGCTAAAGTGTTAGCATGGAGCTACAATCACTGAACATAGTGTACGCTAAAGTGTTAGCATGGAGCTACTATCACTGAACATAGTGTACGCTAAAGTGTTAGCATGGAGCTACAATAACTGAACATAGTGTATGCTAAAGTGTTAGCATGGAGCACCAGTGATATAGCTTACAAGCGGCACATGGATGATTTTGGTCTGTTTTGATGTGGAAGCTGACCAACGGGCAAATCTGCACACTAATAACCTGCTAAGTGGGAATAAGTGGGAATCCAATAATTGGATTGACGCGTTTCCATACACCAGTAAATCAATAACAGGGAAAACCTGGTTTACATGATTCAGTCAGAGTTGATTCCTCTCCTTAAGGAAGTGATGTAAACCTCTGACTTCCTGCCTGTTGTTTTGGATTTTGAACATGAAGCCGCACAGAGCTTATTTTCATCTGGTCAGGTTTCTGTCGCATTACTTCCCATTTCTTACGGTTGCAGCTGTTACATGCTGTCTTCACCTTCACCCTCAGTCTGAAGGAAGAAATACACAAACATGCGCAGAATAATTCAAAAGATTGGGCAAAAACCTGCTGTGTTAATCGGGTTTCTCATAGTGTGATAACAGCTTTTATCCAATTACGTAAAAAACAGACTATGCTGTTTACATGAACACTTAAATAGTCAGACTGTGATTGGTTTATTAGTGTGTAAGCATGTGAGCATGTAAACCTTTATTCCTTCTCCCGTCCGACCACAAAACACAACGAAAGCTTGTAACCTCCAGCTTCCCCTCCTGCTGACTGAGGAACAGCTGGTTACTTCTGAAACAGGAGAAATAAATGATGATCCCAGTAGTAAGTTCTTCTCCCAGCCACGCTTTTTTTGCTGACATCATATGTACCCATAATGCTGTGCGGGCCTGAGTTTGACAGACGGTGGAAACCAACAGTGAATTAACAGAAGCAGGTTAGAGAGAGAGAGAGAGAGAGAGAGAGAGAGAGAGAGAGAGAGAGAGAGAGAGAGACAGAGAGAGAGAGAGAGAGAGAGAGAGAGAGAGAGAGAGAGTTAAGATGGTTCAGAGGTGACAGCTAATTCAGTCCACTGTTTAAAAGAAATGCTTAAAATCATCATCTTTTTACTTTACTTTTAGTTTTACTCTTTAATTGTTGGGTAAATGTTTGCTTGTTGTATTGAATCACCTGATTTTTGTACGTTCTTTTATTGAATTTATTTATACTGTTTGTTTTTTTCCACTGGAAGCACTTTGTGACTTCTCGTCACAAAAGTGCTTTATAAATAAAGTTTTACTTATTTACTTGGACGAGAGGAAAAGAAAAGAAACAGAGAGGAAGAGGAGGGAGGAAGGATTGAGAGAAGATTCAAGAAAACAGAATCGAATTCCATGAAATTCCACTTCTGTTTGTCTCGACTCTCTAAACATTATGAATCAAAACTTTATGAATCAACTAAGAGAAACTTACAGCTACAGTGGGTTTGATATGAGAAAATGTTTCAGGATATAAAACATCAGGTTTTGGTGTCAGCAGTTCAGAAGTTTATCTACATTTTGCAGCAGCTGGGCTGTTCAGCTACATTCAGCTTTGGATCGTGTTCTTTGTAGTTTGTTACTTTTTTTTTGTCACTTTGAGTTGTAGTTAACTGCAAGATCAGATATTTTTTATAAAAGAAAAGTAAGGAACTGCATTTTATCATTCTTTTTTTATTTTTTGGTCAGGCAGACAGGTGTCGGAGTGACAGACTTTACATCTGGTCTTATCTGGTTTGTGTTTATGTCCAGACCAGTGGTTCTCAACGTGGGGTCCGGAGACCACCAAGGGTCCTTGAGAGCGTTCCAGGGGGTCCCCAGCAAATTGATGAATTGTTAAACTTCAGCATCATTTCATTTACAAGCAGTGAACACAATTCCAGAATGTAAAAGAATGACTGTTCTGATCATAGTTTCTCTGTTATCTTTCTACCTACAATACAGATAGTCATGGAATTCTGGACAAAATCATATCTAACTATAAAATATTCTCAGATTTGGGTCCGAGAGACAAAATCTCATCAAATGGGGGTCTGTGGCCCTAATGTGGACTAAATCAGGGGTCCTTGATATGAAAAAGGTTGAGAATCACTGATCCAGACTGTTTCTGGGATTGTGGGAATTATAAATACATTGAACACTGCAGTTTATTTCACATAAAATAAAATTCTTGTTAACATCCTAGTCACTGGTATTGTTTACACATTGTAGATGAAGATATGATAATTTTTTACAATACAACTATATTTCCCTTGAGGGGCGTTTTGCTGCACTTGAACAGTTAACAGTTAACTGGTAACTCGGAGAAGGAGACTTTCACAGCATCTTCCCCAGCTCTGGTGACATCACTTCCTGTCCGTCAGCAGGTCTGACTCCTCAGAGGGAGATTAATACGCTTCAGATGAATTCATCTCCACCGTCCATCCTGCTGAGTCAGCAGAGACGTACATCAACGCCTTACCTCCCTCTCCCTGCGGTTCCCACGGTAACCACCATCAACACATACACACACACACACACTCACGCACGCATATACACACACACATACACACACACACGCACGCACACACACTCTCTCACACACACACACACAGTGTTGGCTGAGTACATGTGTTTTTCTAACTGATTGACTCCCAGGTGACTCTCAGTCTGGCAGGTGAGGAGTTTATTCTGTTCTCAGCTCAGTACGAACTTCATGTTCATTTTCTGTTTCTATTTTTATTTCACACTAAACTAAAGGAAATGTTGCCAAGCTCCGCTCCTTTAAATCTCCACCGTTTGCAAAAGGCAAAAGGACTCAGTGACTGACAGCACAACATTCGTTCTCTGCTGTTCAGAGGATAGCAGGGAACTTAAAGGACCAGGCCGGTGTTTTGAAGCATTTCTTACCGTCAATAAATCCTATGAAAATAACAAAATCAGCAATGAATTTGTTTTGCCAACAAGTCTGGTCCATGTATCCTGGTCCCAATGCAGCCATGTCCCAGCAGCCATAGAACTCCATTGTATTAAAAAACGATTAAAAACCCGTCACAGAGCCATGCTGCTGCTCTGCAGCATATTTCATCATCACCATGCACCGGGCCGGACCACTTTTTCCTCAAACAACTTAATAAGCCGGCTGTAAACACGTTTTCCATCTCAGGAAAGTAGTTCCGTAGCACAGAAAATAGTCCCCGGCGTAATGAAGAATTTGTTCCCATTTGAATTTGATTTGGTAATAACTACAACAACAAACTGACTTTTCATGGTAACAGTTAGAGATTTTTAAAATGTAAACTATGTCTTTCTGAGCTGTATTTCAAGGTTTTTATCTTACAGTTGGAGCCAATGACTTCCAGGTTGAAGGCTAAAAACGGAACGTGGGAAGTCAGAAAGTAACGGGAGGAGAGCAAACGCATTGTTGATTTTGTTATTTTCATAGGATTTTTTTTATTTTTTTTTTTATTTGTTTAGTGAGGAACATTACTAAGGTACAAACAAGTTCAAACAGAAAAAAAACATAATTAGCTAGTAATGCTCCATTTTGCTTTTATAGAAGAAACAAAAAACAAAACAAAACAAACATACAGCCAACAGTAACAACCTAATAAAGAAAATCTAACAACAAGACTCTGTCCTTCCTGTCCAGCTCCTGAGGTCGTCTCTCAGCTCACGGGGCAAACAGCACAAACACACATGGATGCTACAGCCAACGGCCTAATGATCGACTGAACAGCAGGGACAGATCTATCTCAATTTGAAATAAAAAGTAATACATCATCGGCATATAATGCTATTTTAAAAACATTCCCCCCAATTTTACTAATAATTATTATATATTATAATTATATATATTTTATATATAATATAATTATAATTAATAATATTTGAATAGGATTTGTTAAGAGTAAGAAATGTATTAAAAAACACCAGCCGTATCCTTTAAGTCCTTGGTTTACTAAATGATTGACAGCACAACATTCATGCTACTTTTTAAAGCTGCACTATGCAATTTTTGCACATTGCAACCTAAAATGACAGCAAAAGGTAACTGTTGAATTTTGAGGATATCAATATCCTGAAATCCTGCAGTCTGTGCTGATTTATACCAAAGGAAACCAAATCTGACGTTGGTGAGTCTCTGCTGCTGTGTGGATTTCCCTCTTCGATCTGGATCGGTCTCTGCTGTGTGGAGCAGATTCCCCCAGTGAGCAGACTGACAGCAGAGTTTGATCTGGACTCACAGGGAGAGTCTGCAGCAGCCGAGGTTCAGACAGGACAGTGAGCTCTGGGGTTCAGCTGTTTGGAGGTTTGATTCATCGCTTCATTTCTCTGCCAGTGACCCAACATCAGAACTGCATCTGGGTGAATGTGGTGAATCTACAGCGATGAGTCTGTTGTTCATGATGTAAGATGAGAAGTCTGTCAGAAGGAAACTGAAGTTTAACTCAATGACACTTTCACAGATACGTGAAGATGAACTTCAGGTGCTGTTTTCCTTTTCTTTTCTGTTTCTCCAGACTGAACGCATGGTGTTTTGGAAAGGAAAGCAGCCTGCGTGTGTGTGTGTGTGTGTGTGTGTGTGTGTGTGTGTGTGTGTGTGTGTGTGTGTGAGGCTCCTGGCCCGGTCCTCTCTAATCGGACTCATTAAACTGCTGGTTTCCAAAAGGCTGTGTAGCGTTTCAGTGAACTCTGCTGCACCTCTGGGAGTCATTAACAAGCCCGGGTTTGTTTTAACACTGGGTCATAGGGCTGGGGGGGGGGGGGGGGGGGGGGTACGGAGGTGTGTGTGTGTGTGTGTGTGTGTGTGTGTGTGTGTGTGTGTGTGTGAGATTTGAATGACGTCCCTGGCTAATTTGCAGTGTGTGTGTCTCTAGAGGAGAGTGTTATGCTATTATGTGCGCTCATAGGAGTGCAGGAAATAGACACCATGCAAAGCTATGTGACTATGAACTCTCTCTCCCTCTCTCTCTCTCTCTCTCTCTCTCTCTCCCTCTCTCTCTCTTCCCTCTCTCTCTCTCTCTCTCTCTCTCTCTCCCTCTCTCTCTCTCTCTCTCTTGCCCTCTCTCTCTCTCAGGTTTGAGTGTGTGTGAGCTACAGATGGAGGAGAGCGCTGGAAGATAAATGAGTACTACTACTACTGTGTTCATACAGAGAGGGAGGGAGAGAGAGATAGA
>NW_027283839.1:30000-31632 GCF_046629955.1 Centroberyx affinis
AGTTAACAGTCAACACTGCTGCCGCCATGTTTTTTGTCGACATCAAAATGTACCCATAATGCTGTGCGAGTCTGAGTCTGAGCTGAAAAGCAACAGTGAAGGCAGTCCGATGTTTCCAGCCACAGTAACCAGTGTCATAACTGAACTGGATTTCTAATAATCAGAATCTGATGTTTCCAGGTTCACTGAGCCTAGTTATGATGTTTACCAGGTTACAGGTTAAAGGAATAGTTCACACAAAAATGAGCCACGCAAGGTTTGTGTGAGCGACCTCCGTCTCCTGAGGTCTGGAGATGCAGAAGCTGAATACGATGGAGGAAGACTCGATTTTCATTAAATAACGGATCAAATTTCGTTTTTGTCCACTAACAGAACGATCATATGGAGGCTGAAGACTTGGATTATGCTTCACGAGCCGCATGGAGTCATTTTATGGTTATTTTTTGTTATTTTTGGAACTTTAAAGATCGGTCCTCAAAGACGTCAGTTGTTGAGCAGAAGGCTGTAGAGTCATGCTGGAAGCTCCGGAGGGTTTTACAGACTAACAAACTAAACCAGAGGAGGAGATAATGACTTTCCATTGAATTTGACTGAATTTCCATTTTTGGGTGAACTATTCCTTTAACAAGTGACTTCATGTAAACATAGTCAGTGTTTATGGATGAAGAGAGCCTCCTCTGACAGAGTGAGTCAGTCCCAGGTGAATCCTGTTACTTCATTCACATTATGTTCTAGCTTCACATCAATTCATATCAACAATGTGCATATAGGCAAATGTACAAATCCGTGTATATGTGATATTCACATAATGTAAAGAACCACACAACTTTCTGACTGCTAACTTGAAGTCCACACTGGAGCCAAATGACCAAAAAAATGAGTGGGATTCTTTTGGTTTGCAGCAGGAAAGTTCATCATCTAGTGTTGTTTTGTATTTAATGTGACACCATGGCCCAAGTCTCTGTATGTGCAAACCAACAGGCCAGTAAACACACCATGGTGAGTCGGGGGTGCAGTTACTGATGTTTGGTGGGCAACTTTCCAACAAGGTTTTTTAATGGATTGTTGTTCTATGTAACAAACCACAACATGATGTTCTGTCATTAGATGCCTCTGCAGCAGAACCTGACTGTAAAGCCCAGCTCTGAAACATTTTCCATGATGAACTCAAATGTTCCTTTGCCAATAAAGGAATGTTTGAGTGTGGGTCTAACTGGATGTAATCATCATACCACTAAATCATACTAACTATCATGCTAAATATTAAGAAATAATAGCCGTTGCCGACTCACTGCCATGACAAAGCTTTGAACAATCAATGTCAGAAAGTTGCAGTTTCAGCCCCATCAGAGACAGAATCCTGACCGGCCTCGCCAATAAAACTGATTCTGAATCTGATGTTGATATCCCACTACTATAATTGGAGAGTGGTTTGTGTGTTTGTGTGTCCCACCATGGAGGAGAGGAGAGGAGAGGAGACAAGGAGAGGAGAGGAGGAGGTTATAAATTCTAGTTAATATTAAAGCAGCAGGAGGCTGAGAGGAAGACAGGAGAGATGGGGAGTGATGGGGTTTAAGGTTCAAGGTTTAGGGTTTAGGTTTGAAGTCTTCAAAAATAAGTTGTAGAAGTAAG
>NW_027283840.1:0-9867 GCF_046629955.1 Centroberyx affinis
CTCTTAACTCATGTCACGTGTCTCGTCTCTACAGGCTATTGGTCGGAGCTCCCAAGGAGAAGGCGGAGCCTCATGTTTCAGCCAATCAAACGGGAGGAGTGTACAGCTGCCCTATCACCGTAAACCAATCAGATTGCTCCAGGATGAATCTCATTGGCTCAGGTCAGACTGACATTTATCAATGACCAATCAATTTAAAGCAATTTAAACTGCAGTCATCATGTTAATAACAATAATAATAATACATTTATTTATTTGTATAGCATTTATTATAAAAACGTATTAGAAAATAGATTTTAAATGGAAAACACACAGTGAGAGAATACATGAGCGGAGGGAAAGAGGCGGAGTTTGGAACCTGAGCAGAGACTGCAGGGGGTGGGGGGGGGGGGGGGGGGGGGAGTTTTGGTTGGTTGAACACCAGACGGGCTGCAGCGTTCTGATTGGCTGTAAAGGTCCAATGGCAGAGGGTCGCCCGGCCAGAAGAACGTTGCAGGAGTCCAGGAGGGAGAGGACAAGATCCTGGACCAGAACCTGGACCAGGAGCTGAGACGCTTCCCTCCTGAGGAACGGGTGAATTTTGCAGATGTTGTAGAGGGAGAACCTGCAGGAGCGGGTCGTGTCTGCAGAGCAGGACAGCTGCTGGTCCAGGATCAGCCCGAGGCTCTTGGCAGGGAAACACAGTGGTGTTGTCAGTGGAGATAGAAGTCTGTGAGAGGAAAATCTTTCCCTGGGAGAAAGAGTAACTCCGTCTTGTCAAGACTGAGCTTGAGGTGGAGAACAGACATCCAAGAGCTGATGTCTTTGAGACACGAGGAGACGCTCCATCAACTTGTGTATCTGAGGGGAAGCAGAGGGAGAGCTGGGTGTCGTCAGCATAGCAGTGACAGGAGAAGCCATGAGAGGAGATCACATGGCTGAGGGATTTAGTATAGAGAGAGAACAGCATGGGCCCCAGGACTGAGCCCTGAGGGACACCGGTGCTAAGAGAGCAGGGTCTGGACAGAGATCCTCTCCATGAGACCTGGTATGAGCGGTTAGACAGATGGGATGAGAACCAGGAGTCTGCAGATCCAGTGATTCCCAGTTCAGAGAGGATGGAGAGAAGGATTTGGTGTCCGCTGTATCAAAAGCAGCAGACAAGTCAAGGAGGACGAGGACAGAGGAGAGGGAGGAAGCCTGGCAGAGTGCAGGGCCTCTGGGACCACAAGGAGAGCAGTCTCAGTAGAGTGAGAAGCCTTGAGACCGGATTAAAGAGGGTCCAGGAGGTCGTTCTGGGAGAGAGAGAGAGAGAGAGAGAGAGAGAGAGAGTTGGTTGGAAACTGCTCACTCAAGGGTTTTGGATAGAAAGGAGAGAAGAGATCCAGGTCTGTAGTTCTGGATAGCAGCAGGGTCAAGGGAGGCTTTCTTCAGAAGAGGCTTTGGCAGACTCTGGCAGTCTGTAGAGCAGCTGGAGCAAGACCTGAGGACAGGGAGGAGTTGATAAGAACAGTGAGGAAGGAGTGATGTTGGTGGATTGGTTTGGAGAAGAGTGGAAGGGAGAGAAGGGGGCAGGTGGAGGCTCGGCTAGACCTGATAAGTGTGACGAGATCTTCTGGGGAGAGGGGAGAGAAGGAAGCAAGCCCAGGGACCCGGGGCAGAGAAACAGGTTTGGAGTAAAGAATAGTGCTGATAGTGTCCAGATGATGGAAGGAACAGATGATGTCATCCACCTTCTTAGCAAAGTAGGTGACAAAACCATCAGCTGAGAGGGAGGAGGGAGGGGGCAGGGAGGGAAAAAAAAGAGAAAAGGTTAAGGAAGGACAGAGATTGAAATTTGTCTGGCTGGATGTTGAAGTCACCCAGAAGAAGTGGAGTGGAGGTCCATCCTCAGGAAAGAGGGAGAGGAGGACATCCATGGATGGGGGGGGGGGGGGGTAGATCACCACAGGAGCTGGACAGGTCGAGATACAGAAACAGCATGGGATTCAAAAGAGGATATTGAGAGATGTGAAAGAGGAAATTAAAGTGTAAGTCCACTTGGGTGAAATGAGGAGTCCAGTGCAGAGAGCATGTTGTTATACTGCTATACTAACAGTGACTCCGCCCCTTCATTTGATTGACAGCCTAAGTTGTGGCGTTTCAGGTCACCACACCAGCTGCTTCAGGCTGATCCGTGGTGTTTGTCAGTCTCCGTTCATTTCAATTCATTTTCAATGAGAGCTGTCCGTTGTCCGGGCAACGCTGATGACGTGTCCGTTTCTGTCAGATTTGTGACAGAAAGTTCAACCCAGTTGAACTTTTTCTGGATGGACGGATTTCACCGCAAATCAGAGGCATTCCTATCATTCCTAAAAAAAACGTACAGAAATCTATCTGTTAGTAATTCTGTCCGTTTTCTTCACCCATCATCATTTACTAGACTTTCCAGCTCAACACAGGAACACAGCTAGACCAGCTAGCAAGCTAACTGACCAGAGGAGGAAGAAGAAATGTTTTCTAACTTCATTTTTCTCCAGCGATCCAAAGCTTCTCCAGTATAAATACCCTGTCTGCTCTTATCCTCTCAACATCACATTACATTATATTTTCCTTTCTCAGTCAACTGAGAAGTTAGTTATGTAACTAACTCAGTAACCATGATGACAGAAGAAAGGGACACCTTGATGACATGGTCATGGTTACTGAGTTACAGAAAGGAAAATCTCAGTATTTTAACACCGCTGGTTATCTTTACCTTCCCTGTCGCATGTTTCAGACGACCTGAACGAGGAAGACGACATTGTTGAAGACATGTGGTTGGGTGTCTCAGTAGCCAGTCAGGGACAGCCTGGGGGGCGGGTCCTGGTGAGTCTCTGTTTTCATTGGCTGACCAACCTGTGACTCACAATCTGTTTTGTGATACAAAGTGTTAATCTGGGTAGGAGATTGGATTGGAGAGTAGAGACTGATTTCAAGACTGGAGACACTGTTAACTAGCTAACTAACTGACTGACAGTTTAACTAACTGACTAGATAATTAGCTAACTAGCAAACTAGCTAACTAACTGACTAACTAACTAGCTAACTAACTGACTAACTAACTAGCTAACTAACTGATTGGCTAACTAGCTAACTGACTAACTAACCAACTAAGTCACTGACTAACTGACTGACTGCCCAGAGGTAAATCAGGGTTCATGGTTATGATTCCATTATAACTTCATCAACAGTAAAAGAGTATTTCATGAGTCTGTGTGTTGATGAATCTGTTTTCATAAATCTGACTCCAGCAGCACCATGACTACTAATTGAACAAACGATTATTAATTATTAACGATTGCCTAACCTCTCTCTCCATCCAGGCCTGCGGTCATCGCTTTGTTAAGATCTACGGAGCTTCCAAGCTGAGGCAAATGATTGGCAAGTGCTATCTCCGTGGCAACGACCTCCGGCATGACCCCAACGACATCCAGTGGCAGAACCCGGATCAGGTGTGCAGGTCAGAGACTCCTCTGTTCCTCTTCTGTTCCTCTTCTGTTCCTCTTCTGTTCCTCTTCTGTTCCTCTTCTGTTCCTCCGATGTTCCTCCTCTGTTCCTCCTCTGTTCCTCTTCTGTTCCTCTTCTGTTCCTCCTCTGTTCCTCCTCTGTTCCTCTTCTGTTCCTCCTCTGTTCCTCTTCTGTTCCTCCTCTGTTCCTCTTCTGTTCCTCCTCTGTTCCTCTTCTGTTCCTCCTCTGTTCCTCTTCTGTTCCTCCTCTGTTCCTCCTCTGTTCCTCTTCTGTTCCTCCTCTGTTCCTCTTCTGTTCCTCCTCTGTTCCTCTTCTGTTCCTCTTCTGTTCCTCCTCTGTTCCTCTTCTGTTCCTCTTCTGTTCCTCCTCTGTTCCTCCTCTGTTCCTCCGATGTTCCTCCTCTGTTCCTCTTCTGTTCCTCTTCTGTTCCTCTTCTGTTCCTCCTCTGTTCCTCCTCTGTTCCTCCGATGTTCCTCCTCTGTTCCTCTTCTGTTCCTCTTCTGTTCCTCTTCTGTTCTTCCTCTGTTCCTCTGCTGTTTGTCTCTCATTAAAAATGAATTAACTCTGTTGCCCTCCGTCTGAAAAGGCATCAAACTGTTATAGTGATGCTGCAGTTTCAGTAAGTGTGTGTGTGTGTGTGTGTGTGTGTGTGTGTGTGTGTGTGTGTGTGTGTGTGTGTGTGTGCAGTCATATTGGTGAGATCAACAAGGAGGTCATGTGCAACATGGGGATTTCTGCTGCCATCACCCAGACTGAGGTCATCGTGGGGTCGCCGGGAAGCTACGAATGGCAAGGCAGGATTCTATTCTATTCTATTTTATTCAGTTGTCCTCTACAGTTATTGCCTCCACACTCAGCTCATTGTGTGTGTGTGTGTGTGTGTGTGTGTGTGTGTAGGTAATGTCCATGTGTCGTGGATGAATCCAGACAGTCAGGACGACACGCGCAGGAGCTCCTTCCCCAACCAGGACCACCGCAACATCTATATAGGTGACTGTACCACTATAGACTGTACCACTATAGACTGTACCACTATATAGACTGTACCACTATATAGACTGTACCACTATATAGACTGCCATTATAAAGACTGTACCGTTATATAGACTGTACCATTATATAGACTGTACCACTATAAGACAGTACCGTTATATAGACTGTACCGTTATATAGACTGTACCGTTATATAGACTGTACCGTTATATAGACTGTACCGTTA
This sequence comes from Centroberyx affinis, assembly GCF_046629955.1. Taxonomy (NCBI): domain Eukaryota; kingdom Metazoa; phylum Chordata; class Actinopteri; order Beryciformes; family Berycidae; genus Centroberyx; species Centroberyx affinis. The sequence continues at coordinate 4,688 of NW_027283840.1, forward strand.
TAAAGACTGTACCATTATATAGACTGTACCGTTATATAGACTGTACCGTTATAAAGACTGTACCATTATAAAGATTGTACCGTTATATAGACTGTACCGTTATAAAGACTGTACCATTATATAGACTGTACCACTATAAGACAGTACCGTTATATAGACTGTACCGTTATATAGACTGTACCGTTATATAGACTGTACCGTTATATAGACTGTACCGTTATATAGACTGTACCACTATAAGACAGTACCGTTATATAGACTGTACCACTATAAGACAGTACCATTATATAGACTGTACCACTATAAGACAGTACCGTTATATAGACTGTACCACTATAAGACAGTACCGTTATATAGACTGTACCGTTATATAGACTGTACCACTATAAGACAGTACCGTTATATAGACTGTACCACTATAAGACAGTACCGTTATATAGACTGTACCACTATAAGACAGTACCGTTATATAGACTGTACCGTTATATAGACTGTACCGTTATAAAGACTGTACCATTATATAGACTGTACCGTTATATAGACTGTACCGTTATAAAGACTGTACCATTATAAAGATTGTACCGTTATATAGACTGTACCGTTATAAAGACTGTACCATTATATAGACTGTACCACTATAAGACAGTACCGTTATATAGACTGTACCGTTATAAAGACTGTACCGTTATATAGACTGTACCGTTATATAGACTGTACCATCTAGTCTACATGATTTGGTCTACACACCATCACATTACAAACATTAACATTTCTGTGTGTGTGTGTGTGTGTGTGTGTGTGTGTGTGTGTGTGTGTGTGTGTGTGTGTGCAGGCTACTCGGTGGCCCAGGCTCTTCACCTGTTGTCCCGGGACACTGTCACCATAGTAACAGGTAACGAGCTCGTCAGTCAGTTTGAGTGGATGTTTCAGTTGGTCTGAAGTGAGCTGGAGGCAGAATGAGACAGAGAGCAGAGGCCTGACAGTCTGAGCCTCAGGAAGTGATGTCACTGCTACAGTCTGAGCTCATCTGACAGCCTCAGGAAGTGATGTCACTGCTACAGTCTGAGCTCATCTGACAGCCTCAGGAAGTGATGTCACTGCTACAGTCTGAGCTCATCTAACAGCCTCAGGAAGTGATGTCACTGCTACAGTCTGAGCTCATCTAACAGCCTCAGGAAGTGATGTCACTGCTACAGTCTGAGCTCATCTGTTAGCCTCAGGAAGTGATGTCACTGCTACAGTCTGAGCTCATCTAACAGCCTCAGGAAGTGATGTCACTGCTACAGTCTGAGCTCATCTGTTAGCCTCAGGAAGTGATGTCACTGCTACAGTCTGAGCTCATCTGTTAGCCTCAGGAAGTGATGTCACTGCTACAGTCTGAGCTCATCTGACAGCCTCAGGAAGTGATGTCACTGCCTCCTAAATATTACCGGCTGAAGATCAGCTGTTCTCGGGTTTCAGTCACAGCTTCATTTGCATAATTCCTACGGGTTTTAGGCAAGTCAGAGCGCGGCGTGACGGGCCGTCGCCCCGAGCGACCCGGCCCCAGAGAGAGAGACAGAGAGAGAGAGAGAGAGAGAGAGAGAGACAGAGAGAGAGAGAGAGAGAGACTGAAAGAGACAGAGAGAGAGAGAGAGAGAGAGAGAGAGAGAGAGACAGAGAGAGAGAGACTCAGCAGAGGGAGGGGGGAGACTAAAGCCTGGTGTGGCAGCTGGATTTCTTTCAAACCTCCACATCAAAATGAAGCTCAGAATCTGTAGTTGTTTTACCTTTTAACATGTAACATGTATGTATCAGCCATAGGTTTCATGGAATTTAGTTACAAATAAAATAAAATAAGAGAGAGAGAGAGATGAAAAGTACAGTATACAGAGGATGAATGAAATATATTTCATAATTAAATATATGCCAATGGCTGTCAAGCAACGTTCAAGATTGTATGTGATTGTATGTGATCAATGTATCATTCTGATACTAAATAAATAAGTAAAAAAAAAATTATATACCAATATTAAATCAATATGATGCTTTGAAGGCACAAAAATTGCCTTGCCAATGAATATTAGGTTAGAAAATACAACATTTGCCCGATTTAACGTGACTTCCTGTATAAACCACGCCCACTTCCTGTCTTCTGTCTGAACACAGAGACAGAGACAGACACTGACGTCTCTGTCCACCTCTAGTCGCCAGGCAACAACAGTCACCAGCCAATGAGATCTCAGTCGGACGTACAAAACACAAAGCAGGAAGTGGACAGAAGTCCGTCCAGGATCACTGAGACCAAACAAACGTTTTTCCTCTGATGTTCCTCTTTCAGCTGATCTTTCTTTCTTCTTTGCTCATTTGTTCTTTCCTCTGCTCACGGTTTGTCTCGCTGTGATTGGCTGAGACAGAACGGCGAGGTCGAGGTTCCTGTAGACCAGGAGGATTCAAGCAGGTCCAGTCACTGAAATGTCTTCCCATCAAAGGTCCGAAGTGTCATCATGTCTAACCTGATGATTCGGAGGCCTGTGTGTAGATGTTGTGGCCTATATTTCAATATCATTTCAACAACATTTACTGATCGATTTCAAGAACTTTTCCCATACACACACACTGAACACGTGTGGAAAACAATCAGTAGCTTAAACATAATTAAAAGTATCACAATTATTGTCTAATTTCAAGTAAAAGAAAACAAGACAGTCTTCAGAATAAAATAGGAAAGTGCGTCTTTTTGAAATAGTGCCACAGTGCGTTTCCTCTTCTGACCGAAGTTTTCCGGCTGCGCGGTGTTTGGACCTTCGGGCCAATCACAGCGCTTAAAAACGGAAAACTCCACTCAACCGGGATGCTGGGCGACATTAAACAAACGCACCATTAAATGACCAGCAGACAGTTTAATGTGAGTGTGAAGTTCTTCCCAATTCATAACCCAGTGTGATGAAACACTGTGTTCAAGTGAGTTCAGCTTGTTTCTCTGAAGCAGCTGATCTGATCTGATCTGATCTGTTCTGATCTGATCTGTTCTGTTCTGATCTGTTCTGATCTGTTCTGATCTGATCTGTTCTGTTCTGATCTGTTCTGATCTGTTCTGATCTGATCTGATCTGATCTGATCTGATCTGTTCTGATCTGATCTGATCTGTTCTGATCTGATCTGATCTGATCTGTTCTGACTGATCTGATCTGATCTGATCTGATCTGTTCTGTTCTGTTCTGTTCTGATCTGATCTGATCTGTTCTGACTGATCTGATCTGATCTGATCTGATCTGTTCTGTTCTGTTCTGTTCTGATCTGTTCTGATCTGTTCTGATCTGTTCTGTTCTGACTGATCTGATCTGATCTGATCTGATCTGTTCTGTTCTGATCTGTTCTGATCTGTTCTGATCTGATCTGTTCTGATCTGTTCTGATCTGATCTGTTCTGTTCTGATCTGATCTGATCTGATCTGATCTGTTCTGTTCTGATCTGTTCTGATCTGATCTGTTCTGATCTGTTCTGTTCTGATCTGTTCTGTTCTGATCTGTTCTGTTCTGTTCTGATCTGATCTGATCTGATCTGTTCTGACTGATCTGATCTGATCTGTTCTGTTCTGTTCTGTTCTGATCTGATCTGTTCTGATCTGTTCTGATCTGATCTGATCTGATCTGTTCTGTTCTGTTCTGATCTGATCTGATCTGATCTGATCTGATCTGTTCTGACTGATCTGATCTGATCTGTTCTGATCTGTTCTGATCTGTTCTGACTGATCTGATCTGTTCTGATCTGTTCTGATCTGTTCTGTTCTGTTCTGATCTGTTCTGTTCTGATCTGTTCTGATCTGATCTGTTCTGATCTGTTCTGTTCTGTTCTGTTCTGATCTGTTCTGATCTGATCTGTTCTGATCTGTTCTGATCTGATCTGTTCTGTTCTGATCTGATCTGATCTGTTCTGTTCTGATCTGTTCTGATCTGATCTGTTCTGATCTGATCTGTTCTGATCTGTTCTGTTCTGATCTGTTCTGTTCTGATCTGTTCTGATCTGTTCTGATCTGATCTGTTCTGTTCTGATCTGATCTGATCTGTTCTGTTCTGATCTGTTCTGATCTGTTCTGATCTGATCTGATCTGATCTGATCTGATCTGATCTGTTCTGATCTGATCTGATCTGTTCTGATCTGATCTGATCTGATCTGTTCTGATCTGTTCTGATCTGATCTGTTCTGATCTGATCTGTTCTGATCTGTTCTGTTCTGATCTGTTCTGTTCTGATCTGTTCTGATCTGTTCTGATCTGATCTGTTCTGTTCTGATCTGATCTGATCTGTTCTGTTCTGATCTGTTCTGATCTGTTCTGATCTGATCTGATCTGATCTGATCTGATCTGATCTGTTCTGATCTGATCTGATCTGTTCTGATCTGATCTGATCTGATCTGTTCTGATCTGTTCTGATCTGTTCTGATCTGATCTGTTCTGATCTGATCTGATCTGTTCTGATCTGAAGCTTCACTCCTCTGAGTGATGAGCTGAAGATCTGCTCCTTCAGTCTGTAGCTGCTCCTGTGGAAAAAAACGCTCCACCAATCTTATTTTCATTAATTGATCAGAAACGGGTCGCGGTCCGGACAGAACCGTCTCTGGGTCCGGATCCGGATCCGGCCTGATGGAGACCGTCAGTTAGATCCTCTGAGACGCCGAGTCGGCAAATCTGCAGCGAGATTCAAACTGCAGAGGTTAAACGTGAGCAGAAGTGCTGCAGTGTGGAGCCGGCTTTAGTCGCACCGGCTGATCGATCGCTGATAGACTGATCGATCCATCCGTGTGTCGCCGTGTTGACGGACAGGGGCTCCTAAGGACAGTAAGGAGGACGGGCGTGGCTCGGTGTTGCTGGTGGCCTGGTTGCCTGGCGCCCGGCTGGCGGTGCGGCAGACTCTGCGTGGAGAGCAGACCGGATCCTACTTCGGCAACGCAGTCGCAGCAACCGACCTGAACAACGACGGGTGAGCAGCAATCCGGCAATCTATCATGCTGTCTGCCCAGTGCATGATGGGATACCTCCCCCCCAATCATATTTTATGTAGCAGAGTAGTTTCTATTATACTTCATGTAATATATTCTATAGATTCTATATGTTGTATACATCATGTTTCATTTTATAATGCAACACTAAGATTGTTTTATGTTCTTTGTGTTTGTGTATTATGACTTCTATTAGTGTG
>NW_027283841.1:0-10000 GCF_046629955.1 Centroberyx affinis
CACACATACACACACACACACACATACACACACAAATGTCTGGGTCATCAGTCTCATGTTAATCAGGACAGATTTATGCCTCTCTCTCTCTCTCTCTCTCCCCCTCTCTCTCTCTTTCTCTCTCTCTCTCTCCCTCTCTCTCTCTCTCCCTCTCTCTCCCTCTCTCTCTTTCTCTCTCTCCCTCTCTCTCTCTCTCCCTCTCTCTCTCTCTCTCTCTCTCTCTCTCTCTCCCTAACATTACATAAACTACATAAACTTATTATTATTTAACTAACATAGCCTTTTACCCCTTACAGTGTTTTTTATTTCTCTGTTTTATTGTTTGCTTGTCATTTCATGAGTTGATCTTTTTAGAAGTGCTGTTGTCATTGGCATAGAGCGTCATGGTTTGCTCTGGCTCAAACCTGCAATAGACTAATTAAATTAACAAAATAAGGAGCAGTATTCCTTCCTTCTATTGCAAAAGTTTGAAAGAACTGAGTCACAAAAAAAACAGCTGAACTTTCCAGCACTTGTGGGAAGTAAGATGGTTCTGATGTCAGGGGCAATTTGGCTGATATAAAAACCTGAGGGTAAATAATGGACACTAGCATAAAATCTGGGATTCATCATTCTGTTGATCTCTTTAGAGAGAGAGAGAGAGAGAGAGAGAAGGCCTACACACACATTCAAGGATAACAGGTATTTATGGTAATTACTTTTTTTTTTTTTCATTTTTAAAGAGTTCCCATGGTATTTAGACACTTCAGCAGCACTCTTCATGTAGCCTTCATGCCAATAAAGCAGTGAATTGAACTCAGATGAAGAGAAATGGAGAGATGTTGACTTTTGACATTTTCAATTAAACATCTCACCACAAAAAGGCAGAAAAAAAAGAACTACAAAGTCCTTGAAAACTCACCAACTCCCATATCCACCCACACACAACAAAACTGAATATGCAGAAGTAATGCATCGCAGTTACATGGAAGACTGACTCTCATCTCTCAATGGGAAAATGGTTTTCAGAGATGAATTTTTTTTTTTTTTTTTTTTTTTTTTAAATCACAGGATAGTTTTAAGAAGATCTGGTAGCCTTATATTGACTTCATCAAAACTTTACCCTTGTATAATGACAAGTGATGATGCAAATATTGTAAAATCATCCCTCTATTGAGATGTAATTTAATCTAACTAATGGTTTTGGTTGTTTTGTTTCTCTGTTTTATTCCTCCTCAGAAAGTGTTGGGTTTGTTATTTGTTGTTACAGATGAAAAAGTGAACATAAAATATATATCTATTTTTTTAAAGTCTGTACACAAGTACAATTAACATTCAAATAAAAACAGTTAATCCCTCCTCTCCCATTGCACATATTGCATTCTGCAGCCATGAAACATTCATAAAGGCGACAATATCATTTGTGAGAGAATAAAACATGCACCTCACCCTAAGGTGCACAGAGTGTGGGACCCGCAGGACCCAAACCGCCAACTTGACCCAGTCAGACCGGAAATTCAGCTATACACTTAAGACTATATATAGGGCTTTTTTATATTGGCCCTTTATTAAAAATCAGATCATGGAGGTTCCTCCCTGACCACAGCTAGCGAATATTATATTATATTATATTATATTATTATTATTATGAGCAGTGAAATGACTCCAGTGTGCTGTGGGAGGATTTCACTCAGTTTGTAAAACCTGCAGTGAATCTGCCTCAACTCGCTTTTAAGGAAAAAATCCACCCACAGATCCTCTCATACTGCAAAATATCATCCATCTGTGTTGTGAATTATTGTTTTGTTGTGCCCACTTTCCCTCAGCCTGCCTCCTCTACTTCTTCTTCTTCAGTTAGCGGTTTCCTACATTTCCCAGAATGACTTTCAACAACCTGATCTCACGCAAATACATGAAATGAAGACGACTTGTGAACACCAAGTTATGGGACTCATTCATAAAATTTAGCGAGGCGTCAGGGACAGATATACCGTCACAGCAGGGCATTTCCTCATTCATAAACGTGAAATATCGGGACGTTATTAGCATTACCATTTCCCCCGCTTTTCCACCCCTTTTGATCATTTACATATTGGGGAAAGCAATTTATAAAAGCACACCGCGCCGCAAATAATACCACCTGTTCTAGTCCGTATATTGTAGAAATTAATGTTAACTAATGAAAATGAATGTAAATTATTCAAAAATGTATAGATAAAATCACATTGTGTCCTAGGGGATTAATTATCATTGGAAACGTGAAAACGTTTAATAAATACGACTCGCACACCGGCTGTGATTGTGGTTGTAAATGTCAGTTTCCATCTTATTTGATTCATCAAGATGAAAAAGAGAAGATGACCATACACACGTCCCATAAACTTTTTAGCAGCTGCTGGAATGAAGTAGAGCTGTATAAGTATTTAAGAAAGAGAACGCTGAAGACTTCTGTCTCAGTTAATTATAGTGGTGGAAGAAGTATTCAGATATTTGACTTAAGTAAAAGTAGAAATACCACAGTGTAAAAATACTTTGTTACAAGTAAAAGTCCTGCATTCAAAATCTTACTTAAGTCAAAGTACAAAAGTATTAGCATCAAAATATACTTAAAGTAGCAAAAGTAAAAGTACTCATTATGCAGAATGGCCCATTTCAGAATCATATATATCATGTTATTGGACTATAATTATTGATGCATTAATGTGTTCATCACTTTAATGTTGCAGCTGGTAAAGGTGGAGCTAATTTGAATTACTTCATATACTGCTGGGTAGCTTAACCTATAAAAATATATCATAATTTATTAGTTGATTTATAATTTGTATTAATAATCTAAATCTGCAAAGTAACTAGTAACTAAAGCTGTCAAATAAATGTAGTGGAGTATAAAGTAGCATGAAATGGAAATACTCAAGTAAAGTAAAAGTACCACAAAATTGTACTTAAGTACAGTACTTGAGTAAATGCACTTAGTTACATTCCCCCACTGGTTAATTAGTTAATAAGTTTAATTCTTCCTTTTTATTCTTCCTTTTTAGGGAAGTGTACATTTTCCCAACATGGCTTCAGCTACTTTTTAAAGGACTTATCTCATCGGTTATCTGTCTGGTTTAGGTCTAAATGCGAACTCCAATTTCGTTCCAACTGGCAAAACTCTCTCTCTCTCTGAGCCTAATCCTGATATATTTTTCCTATATGTGAATGATGAATGTCGTTGTCACATCCTGTCACCGCTTTCTACTTTCAGGCAAATCTCGCTCTGGCAATGTTTCTCCTGTTTTTTTTCCTGCCAATAAAGTTTTTTCTGCGGCGGGAAGCGAGAAGAGAAGGAAACAGCAGGTTATGTAACGACTGGGTCACCAGAATGTCAATCAGCCACTGTAGAAAAATCACATAATGCTAATTACCCGTATGCTAATTAGGTTTATGCTAATCCTCTTGAAGCACATTGGCTGAACCTAGACCCTAGATCAATGTGTGTGTGTGTGTGTGTGTGTGCGTGTGCGTGTGGATATGTGTGTATGTTCATGTGTGTATTTGGATGCAAGTGTTTGCGTACATGGAGCTGTGCGTTAGACCTTGTGTGTGTGTGTATGTTTGTGTGTGTGTGTGTGCGTGTGTGTGAGTGTGTAAGGCCCCTGTAAACGCTGTTCTGGAGTCAGCTTCCCCTGCGTTAAACCTGTGTCTGCCCGGTTAAATCTACAGTCCGTTCACTGAGCCGAGATCAGCCAAATCCTAATCCTCTATACCTTTTTTTTTTTTTCCCTAAGCGATTATTTTCGTGGCATTTCCACATTCACCAGGCAGTAAAGAGGTGTGTGTGTGTGTGTGTGTGTGTGTGTGTGTAAGAGAGAGAGATAAAGAGATGCTTACACCCGATGTGCTCCATATGCATTGAACTCACCACATCAAAAGAACATGATACACTGAATTAGCCCTCTGTCCCACCCAGCACATCACTTAATCCTAATCTTAATCCTGCTCTGTAGAACAGGGTTGGGGTTCAACATCTGAGTTACACACAGACATAATCTGTAGATAGACCTAATCTCTCTGGGAGCCACTGAGGAGACTGTATCCCACAGCTAATAGACCAGGTTTAGGTCCTAAGGTGATGTAGTTGCTTCATACAAATCCTTTAAAGGATTCTTGCAGTTTTGTGTCTCACTGTGCTGTGAGAAATGTTACAGAATCAGTCTAACAATGTGTTCATGTTATTTGACTGCAGCTAATTATATGAGTCTGAGTTCTATTACAAAACACTGTTCAGTATATCAGTTGTGGAAAAAGATCATTACCAAGGAGGTTTTCCAAAGTCACATCTCTGCTTTAACTCTCATAATATTGATATTTTTAAACGTAAACTAAAAACCCATCTATTCAGTCTGGCTTTTATGTAGGCCTAGTATTTTATAATTTTCTGGTTTTAGTATTTATACTTTATCATTATTATTTATTTTATTAAGATTTTACTGTTTTACTATAATCAATTTATTTTTTGTAGTATTTCATAATTTTATTTTTATTGCTATTTTTATTACTTGTATTATCTTTTATTGTTTATCTTTTATTATCTTAACTACCCATCTTTTATTGTTGTCTTATTCAGTTAACTTTTTGGGGGGTTTTTTGTTTGTTTTGGGGTGCATTAGTCTCTAAATCCATTTTTAACATCCTACGTTTTGTCAGTCACTTGTAAAGCACTTTGAAATGCATTTGATTTGTACCGAGCCCCTCTGGGGTCACATGGTAGAAAAAAAAAGTGAAGAAGTGGAATAACCCACTACAGCCTGACGGGTGGGTGACCATGACTAAAGATTCAGAATAATTTATTGTAACAAAAAGTACATTTCTTTTATATTGATTAAAAATAAGTTTACATTAGTTCTATTCTTGTCTTTTTTGGGGGCCCTCTGGCTGCCGGGGCCCAAGGCAGTCGCCTACCTTTGCCCAATGGTAAGACCGCCCCTGCCTGAAGCCTAGTGAAAAAGGCAAGGTAGCTAATATTATGAAGCCCAGCACTCTGCTACTAACTGAAAAAACACAATCTATCCATACTAAGTTATCTATCTTCAAGTTCAAACTAGCCATACTAGCCTATAGCTATCTAGGTAAGATAGTTAGCTAGCTGCTGACCTTCAACATCATGAATGCAATGGTCAAGAATGAAAAAATAAGTCATTGACATTTATGTTTTGTATTTATATTTTGACCACAGTTCCTTTTTTGCCACGAAAGTTAGCCATTTAGCTAGCTTGCGCTCTGAAAAACTGGTTCTTTGGCTCCGCCCACTGAGGTTTAACTCAACCAATCAGATTATTTCTGCCTCCAGAACAGCTCTGCCTCTGAGAAATGTTTGTAGAGCTACAACTCCAATCTGCATTAATTTCCTGCAGCCAACAACACCTACACACACATACACACACACTCACACACACACACACACACACACACACACACACACACACTCACACACACACACACACACACACACACACACACTGTTGGCAATCCTTGCAACACCCGTCAAGTTGATTCACTGAGCCCGGCCCATCCTATTTATGGTTTATATTTATGGTTGTTTTTGATTAATTAAAGCAGTGGTTTATCGTAAATTACAGTGCGGTCTCCATTCTTTTTATGGCTTTAACGAGCAGGAATAACACTAGTAAAGCAGAAATGCAATAAAATGATATCTTAATTTGGCACGTCCTGTGTATTATTTAGTGAGGAGGAAATGCTGTAAAATGATGTTTTAGTTTGTGGAAAGGTTTTCAGACTGCGCTCCTCGCTATCTTCCCCTCCGTGTTTCCCTCTCTATCAAAACTATGGGACAAATCATTTGGGAAGAGAAAGTGAATATTTCACAGCTTGCCTATCTATATAATATATTGGGATTCAATTTCACTCTCTGCACCCCTACAGGCACGACTGCTGGATTGGAAACTATACAGCCAGAGAAGTCCAGATAATAACAATAATAATAATAATAATAACAAAAATCAGAAATAGATAGAAAATAAAAACAATTTTCAGAGGAATTGAAGCAATAGAATGAATTGATAGTGTTATTAGTGTGAAGCATTTGTGTGTGTGTGTGTGTGTGTGTGTGTGTGTGTGTGTGCGTGTGTGTGTGTGTGTGCGTCTATGGTATATTTAATGTAATCAATCACTGCTGTCAGTGATTAGTTTGTTTTTTACTGTCTTTGTAATTCAGCTGCTGGCTACTGCAACTCAAGTTCCCTTCCAGGAAAATAAAAGTTATTCTATTCTATTCTATTCTATATATTGTATCCGAATCAGTAAAAACAGCCACTTCAGATTGGTTGGTGCATTATTTTTATGCAGAATGTCAAGTTGCAGGCTGATAATTGACAAAGAAAATATGTTTCAACATGTCATTTATTTTCATATCCGTCAAACGAATTTAAAAAAGAATCATATTTTCCATTCCGGTGTCTCTAACCCTCTGCCTAAAGCCTTACATCTTCCTGCCATTTCAAACTCATATCAAGCCTCCCTGTTCTGCTGATGTGGCTCTCAGCTGTCATCGTGCCGGCCGGCCGGCAGCGGAGCGTGGCGGTCCGTTCAGATTTCACGTGTAATTACACCAAACATCCTTTTCCCATCGTCCGACCAGAATATACTCATTAAGACTGATGCACACTTACACACACACATCTACACACACACACGTACTTATGCGAGTTCACACTCACAGACGTTAACACTGACACACACTAACAGAATAGAGCTAATCACAAGGTCTTCATCCAGGAGGATTACTGCTCATTCATGGCTGTCATGCCTAATAACTGCTCAACACGTCACGGTCGAACCTGGTGTGAAGAGAAAAGCTGTACAAGTGCAGTACAGTAGATGTTAAAGTCGTACTGACTTGAGAGTTTTATTCAGTTTTCCTATCTGAAAGTGTTGAACTCTAGTATCTTGGGTTGTGTAGCTTCCTCCATGATTAAACCCCTAAATCGGCAATTCTCTGTGATCTGTTGGAGGAACAGTCTGAAAATCACACTTCTAGCACATAAACGAACACAAACAAAGCAGATTCTGACAATATATAAAACAAACTAGTCATGCTGCTGATTTGAAGTGAAACTCTTTCTTTCTTTATGTTTATTAAACCTTTCAGTTTGAACAAGTAGCCTATAACACCGGAATCCAGTCGGAAGAATTTCTGTGTTTTGGTTTTGTTGAACATTATTTCTCTGCAGAGCATGGACAGCATTCAGAGGCAGAATCTGGTTCACTTTAAGCACCAAGTACAATAAATGTTCAGCATTTATTTATTGTACTCTGGTGCAGAGACATATCAGCTGGGTTTCCAAGCAAGTGTTTATATGCAAATTAAGATGAATTAGACATTTTGATTTCCCCAATATTGCAAAAAAAGTGTAGACATTCGCTCACAGCGGAAAATGTATTTGTTAATAAAGAAATTCTGCAATAAATAGCAATGGAAATGCATTTGTCGAATACATAATGATGCAGGCTTGGCGTGATTGGCCTGACAAATGGTTCAATTTCATCGCACAACAGTTCAGAAGTGGCTTTGGGCGTTCTGAAATGTTATCTGTATAATATCTGTCCATCACAACCTCCCAGACACATCATGCCGGCTGTCTCTAACCATGTATCTGTCTTCATCATGGCTGTATGGCCGTGAGTTGGCGCATTAGAATATTGGCAAGTGAATTTCTTTGTTTTGTTGTCAGATAAGCAGGAAATATGGCCAACAAGCATTAGTTCAAGTTAAAGTTTGTTTATTTCTATATTCCTTTATCATATGCATGTGTCAAAGGACTACAGAGAATGAGCCTAAGTAGATCTAACTGATCAGCAATCAACCACAGAACCACAGAGTGATATAGGACAAACATCAGGAAGAGCACAAGACACACAAAAGCAGATTTTATCAAGACGCAACAGCCTTCCTGTCCTACACAGCCTAACTCACTGGCTCCACCGGCCTTAGACCCTCAGAGCATACAAGGAAAAACCTTCCAAGAAAACCTTGGAGGAACATTGCGACATTTCAAAAGTTTGCCTAAAATTAGTTTGACGGTTGGATGGAAACATCACTACTGAGAACCGACACAGTAACACATACTGACACACATGGCATAAGGACTACAGGATCTCACATATAGTAGGCTACAGTATACAGCACAAGACATATTATGGACGGTGGACTATACCAGTGGTTCTCAAACTTCTTCACGTCAAGGACCCCTAAACTGACACAAATTAGATCACGGACCCCCATTTGATAAGATTGTGTCCCAGGGTCCCCCATCTGATAAGATTTTTGCTTTTAGATGTTTTATTACAGAAAGTGTATGAAACCCATGACCAAAATAGTCATACATTCTGTCATTGTGTTACTTATGGATGGAATTATAGTGAAAATAAATTATTCCCCTTTTTGCTGGGGACCCCCGGGAACCCCGTCAAGGACCCCTGGGGGTCCCCGGACCCCACTTTGAGAACCACTGGACTATACATATCAATTTACATAGGCTTCATTTCCAAACTGCCACATATCCATGTCAAAAAATAAAAATCTTGACCTGTGCATTATCAGTCAATATATACAGTTGAATACAGAGGATCCACATTGTAAAAATATTACAAATTTGTCACTATAAGGTCTTAAGTCAGGGCAATCATCTCTGAAATGTGGATATGGGTGGCTGATGTGGATAAGAGACTGTAGGATTTTCACTTGGTCCTTGTTGAACTGCCATGTCTGTAATGCCTTTACAGGCCAGCTGATGAACCAGAAGTTGCTGCTCCTGCTGCAGCTGCTAACTGCAGTTGCATTGGAAGATTGCTATTTTCATTTCAGATTTCTCTACAATTCAAATAGCTTGTGGATGAGTTTCACTTGTTCACTTGTTTCTTGATAAGGTTGTGTCAATTTACAGCATAAATATTGTTTGATTAAGGTTTTGCATGTTGTTTGTTGGACTTCTTAGTTGTAAGTTAATATTAATGCTAATGTTAGTTGTTAAATTGTAGTAGTGCGCTGCTATTGGAGATTGTATTTTTTTTTTTTTAGTTTTATTGATTTTATTTTTACTTTTTTTTGCCAAGAAGCTCACAGCTGGCAAGCATGTAACTAGTGCTAAAAAAAGAAAAGCTAATTTTCACTTGTTTTATACTGTGGGTAGATTTGGAGCAAAACTCTCTGCAATTCTTTTTTTCTCCTAAGATCTTTTTTCTGGGGCATTTTTGCTTTTATTTGATAGCTGACACTGAAGATAGACAGGAAAGATTGGTCCCAGGCCGGATTCAAACCCAGGACGTCACAGTTATGTTGACACCTCTTCTTCACAACTCTTCACATAGCCTATACATTCAACACTCAAAATTATAGACCACTTTAAAAGAACATTTAAATAAAAAGCTTTGTTTGTTTTGTATTGCATTTTCCTACACTCAGAAACCCTTTTTGCTGGATAGGGCAAGTCCACTTGAGATATCAAAATCTGTATCTGGAAGTCAGGGAGGGATTCGATGAGCTTGGGCAGACTGAGAGTCGACTGGCTGGATTCAAATGTTCCCACATCATGTCACATCACTGACATGAGCAGACGGCAGAAAGGATTTAATATAACATGAAAAGCAACAATGGATCAGGAAATCGATAATGGCTGTATTTATACCGACAGAAGTGGAGAGATAGTTTGGCAGATACAGTAGATTGACCATTCAGACCTACAATGGAAAGATCAGGCTTAAATAATACAGTAGGCTTAAAACCTGATTTTCTGCCTCTCCTGTAATAGTTCCATATAAAAGCCATACATACTGCGCTGTGCTGCTCACAATAGCCCCACTTATCATGGAGGTGACAGGCACATAATAGCATGGCTCTATGGCTAATGGCTCCCACACACTCAGGGCTTAAAATGCATTTCTCTCTGGCTATACGACTCCTGCCTTCCTCCTCCTCTACGGCATGATGGGAAAATACATCCAGCAGAGGCTGTGATTCATG
>NW_027283842.1:0-30560 GCF_046629955.1 Centroberyx affinis
TAGAACACTCTTGCTCCGAGTGTATTCCCATCTCACACAGACATGCATGCAAATGTGAGCGTCCAGACACATAGTACAAGCATGCATGTGTCACATGCATCCACATATTGCAGAGAACAATAGTGCAAAAAAAGTAGTGTGTTTATACCTAGTCTTCTGTTATACAGTGCACCTTGTCTGCACTATATGTCTATATGAGGCCATGTTACACTTTGTTGTGCACCCAGTGTCTACATCCTGTATTGTAATATGTAACCCAATTAACCTAGTCAAAGCCCTTGTACACTGGTGTGTTTTATTTCATATATTAATTTTTTGAACTGTTATGTATCCAGGAAAAGTCGAATATGCTTGCTCATTCCCAGTGACACTCTGCTTCACATTCGTACTGTTTAACACAGTCACACCTCAGAGTTTTCCCAGTACAACCAGTCTTCCAATTTTTGTCCGCTGAGCAATTGGGGGTTACATCCCTTGCTCAAGGGAGGAGAAGTTGTTACTCTTTCACTTTGCCCACCTACATTTTTCCCAGCTGTTTAAGCTACTGTCAACCTTACTTATACTTGCCAAATTTAAACTATTCTGATTCTGATAACAATAAGGGAGCGGTAACTTGGGAGAGAGGGAGAGGGAAGATAAGAAGGTAGATGACGAAAGAGCGCAGCAATGAAGATGAAAAAATCATTCAGCGGGAACAGATGAAAACTTGCTGTAACGGGATTAATTGCGCTGGAAAGAAATGGAGAGTGAAGAAAGAGCGAGCGGGGGAGAAAGACTCATTAGCCAGAGCGAGAAGAGAGAGATGGCAAGAAGGGATAGAAAGAGAGAGAGAGAGAGAGAGAGAGAGAAAGTGAGACAAAGGAGGAGGTTGAGAGACAGAAAGAGAGAGAGACAGAGAAAGACGGGCTTCCCTGGGGAGAAACAGCGAGGCGAAAGAGTGACATGTGAGCCATCTAGATCTGAGCGCTCTTTTCATTGCCTTGTTCTCCCTCACCCTCCCTTCTCTCCTCTCCCGCTGCATTCACAGGCAACCCCGCTCAAAGCTCATCTTCATTGTTAGAGCTTATTTGCTTACTGCTTACTGCGGGGTGCGTTGGGTCGGTGAGGGACGGGCAGCCTTCACAATTACAGAACAGGGGGAAGGATATAAAGGTAACACTGTTCACATGTACTGTAAGTAGCTGGTGAGGTGGGGGGACAAATCTCATGTCACACTCAAGCGCGGCTTGCCACCGAGAACTACTGTAATTATCATAATCAGCCAGACAAACCATTTTGATTTCGTTTCTCATTTAAATGCATAACGAATCAAGCGAATTAATCCATTCCCTGTTGCCATCCATGTCAAAAAAATAGATAAATGCCAAACAAATATATCTAGAACAGTGTTTCTTGTTGTTGTTGTTGTTGAGTAATGGGTTAGAAAAACAAGACACTGTCCACAGGCAATAGGACTGGGGCGAGAGAGAGAGAGAGAGAGTGTGTGTGTGTGTGTGTGTGTGTGTGTGTGTGTGTATGAGGGTGGGTGGTGTGGTGTCTAGACATTCAATTTCACACTCTTTGAAGTTTGCTGCCCGCTGGCCAAAAGCAGCCGTGTGCATGTACTGAACATGAAGAGACAACAAGAGGGATGGATGGGAGGATGAGAAGGAGGAGGAGAAGGAGAGATGCGGAGGGAGTTAAGTTTTTTTCCCCTCTCTGTTATATGTTTTTTTTTTTATCAGCGAAGGAAGGGTTTAGTGTCCCCCTGTGATATTGGCACAGTTGGTTGCACAGTGGGGAGTCGGATTGTGGTTTGCGCTTTTCCGGTGTGTGTGTGTATGTTTCGGTAGATGTGTGTATTTAGTTGTGTGTGCGTGTGCAAACAGCTTGTAGGATTCCGTTTCATCTCAGCTGTCATTGGCAGCCTGTCTGTATGGCAAACATGGTGTTACATCCTTTGAGTGAAATCCTTTACAAAGTAACTGAATTTGTGGATTCAAATAATGCCATTAAAAGGTGTGTGTGTGTATGCGTGGGTATACAACCTTCCCTATCCATGTCCTTTTCACACACTCTCCTTCCTGTTTCCTGACCCTGTACCGCCACTCTATATTCAAATCATATTTACATTCTCTTCTCCCCTCTCAAATATATGAGATACAGTTAGATCCAGCGTGTGTACAGATGTGTGCATGTGTTATTGTACTTCTATCATTGTGAAAGTAAAAGTAAATGTCCTCACAAGTGTGTGTGTGTGTGTGTGTGTGTGTGTGTGTGTGTGTGTTGAGATAAGGCCAATTCCTGCGACCAGCTGGCTGAAGTGGTTCTGTGGAGTGGTTCTATGGTTACGGGTCACTCTCCCAACCTCTCTCCCTCTCTGTTCAGAGGATGAGCTCATATTATTCTCCCAGCGGTCGCCGTGGCTACCGGAATGAGCTCATAGCTTGCTTCTAATTGGCTAATCCAGCAAGCTGGCGGGAGAGAGAGAGAGACAGGCGGACAGAGAGATATGCGGGAAGTGTGTGTGACTAGAGAGAGGGTGTAAGAGAGTGGGAGGGAGGGAAAGAGAGAAAGAAAGAAAGAAAGAAAGAACATAAACAGCATAAGAGAGAACGTACAAAAGAAACAAAGACGCAGAAAGAGAGAAAGAAAAAGAGAGTATGACAGACAGTAAGAGAGAGGGAGGGGAGGGAGGGAGGGAAGAAAGAGAAAGAGAAGAAGAGTGCAAAGAGAGTGCAAAAGAAAGAGAAACCATAGAAAAAGAGAGCTAAAGAGAATGTGAGTGAGAGAACACCAAGCATAGGGGCCTTTAGATGTGGGATAGAAAACAAACAACAACACCCCTGTTCCCCACTCTCTTTCTCGCTCTCTCTCTTGCTCCCTCCATCTATCCATCTATCCATCCATCCATCCATCCCTCCCTCTCTCTCTTTCTAGAACAAACAACAAGAGAGCCAGCCAACAGCCAAAGTCCAGCTAAGCCCTCTAAGCTGTGTTTAACCTGCTCTTGGGGCTGGATGTGGCTTTACAGTATGTGCTAACTCAACATGTAAACAAGTCACGACCCCTGAAGGGACTCCATTAGGGAACAAGGCCAGTCAAGAGCTGGCTGCTTAAAGCCTGGGTGTCTGAAACTTTCATCAACTTCAAGTTTAAGACTTTGTAAGACTTTTTAGTGACTTAGAATGAAATATGAGTGCACTATCCTCACTGACATAAACATGAAAATCAAAACAACAGTGGACCTCTGAACTGTGGATTACTGAATGAAAAAAAAAAGAGGGAGACAAAGTACCACAACTTACTAAGTAACCAGTGCCAAATACTAAGGTATTTGGTACTGGTTTTCTGCTAATTTACTGGTGCCCAGGCTTCCAGTGAATTTGAAAACAATGTTGGTTGCTACAGTGCAAATATGAAATGCCACACATCTCGAACACAGTGATACTGGACCCCGCGTGTTACTAAGGGATATTCCTGAATACTTAGTAAACCAGGGAAAAAATCCCATCTATTGTTTTGGACAAAGGGTTCAGAACTGTTGTTTCTAGGAGTCTGATGTGCCCTGAAGGGTTTACAGTGGAGGTGGGGAGAGCAGAGGAGACTGGAGGAAGGAGGTGTCAGGGTTGATGACATCAGCTGGGACTGATGATTGTTAGCCACATTGAGACATGCTGCACTCGCTCTCTGTCTGCCTCATTTTATCACTCTCTACTTGTAACTCAGTGCCCTATAAGTGTCAGCGGAGGAGAGATGTCAAAGTAACAGCTAAAGCAAACGAGTGGGTATGTTGGTATGGGGTATGAGGTTGTGAGTCCAGTTTTTCTCTCTCTCTCTCTCTCTCTCTCTCTCTCTCTCCTCTCTCTCTCTCTCTCTCTCTCTCTCTCTCTCTCTCTCTCTCTCTCTCTCTCTCTCTCTCTCTCTCTCTCTCTCTCTCTCTCTCTCTCTCTCTCTCTCTCTGTCTCTCTCTGTCTCTCTCTCTCCTCTCTCTCTCTCTCTCTCTCTCTCTCTCTCTCTCTCTCTCTCTCTCACTGTAAATGGTAGAGAAGCTGTCAAAATAAGTGAGGATTCAACAACTTTCTGACTGGCTGGCTCACAGTCAAGCAGCAAATGGGTAAAACAATGGTACATACTTCCACCCATTCTCATTCGCCAACCGCCATACATAGACATCCACACATTCTGCATTATTTCTGACAATGCCTCCCTCTATGGTGTCACAGCTGCGTATTAGCTTGTATAAATTCTAAATCCACCCACACTAAACATGACATACATGTTCGACAATGTCAGTGCTGAAAAACTTTCAGGCTTGTTATTTTAGTCGGGAAACACTTCCCCTGCGCCCGTCTCCCTGGCAAAGTCCTGGTGCCATTCCAGCAACATCAGCTGCACAATCTTTCATTCTGATTGGTCAAAATCACTGGCTGCTCCCACATTCCCCGGGACGAATGGAGGGTACATCTGCTACGCTGATGCAACGCGCCATGGGTAATTAATTACCACATTTGTGTTGCATTCCAAAACAGAGTAGTTATATAAACAACTTTGGGAGCGGGGAGGTTTTAATGAAGGACGATATGACAACAACATAGTTTCAAAGTTAGTGCGGTGGGATTTTAATTGAGAACGAGCCAAACTTGTCTAAAGAGAAGTAGTTCTGGAATGGCTAGATGACTGGATCAACAATACAATGCAATTTGAACAATAATAACAAAAATGTTGAAGAGACAAACTGGAGTCAAATACAATTATGTGTTAAAGTTTTGGATGAGAGGCATAAGCTCCAATGAGGCTAACGAGTTGTGTGAGCGCAAATGCAATCTGTTACTCTCAAGGCATGAGAACTAGGCTAAACTGAAATTCCCTGCTCACAATGAAAACTAGTTCAACAGCAACCACGAGAATAAGACGTGCAGTTGTTCACCTCCAAATCGTGGCTGAGAAAAACCTACTGATTTGTAGAGCAATGCTACCTTCCAGCAACAGCTGCTCTGTGTGCCTCACCCACAGTTCAGGTTTTATAAACAGGGGAGGACAAACAAAGGAGAACTGCTTTGTCTGCCCTTGTCCTTCTTCTTCTAGCATCCTTTTACTTTCAATTGTGAGGTTGCTGTGCATGACTGCAATAGGTCAAACAGTGCTGTTCGTTCTCTCTCACGCCCAAGCTCTGATTCTCTCCCCCTCCCTCCCTCCCTTGTTCCCTTTCTCTCTCCCTTTCGAACTTCAACACCAGGATAGCAGCCGTCTTGCCACCCTCCAGGCCTTTGCTTTGCTTTATCATGTTGAGAGAGATGTCTGCCTGCAGAAAGACAGATGAAAGGAAGATGAAAGGGTTAGGAGGAGGAGGAGGAGGAGGAAGAGGTAGAGGGTAAAGAGAAGAAAACAGGATGGTGGTGGAACCATGCAGGGAAGCAGGCGGGTGGACGACAATATAACAAAAATATATTGTTATTATAATGTAGCACAAGGGCTTTTGAACTTTTCCCAGTTCAGGGCCCATGCTGAGTGAATGCATTCTCACTGTGGGACCCAGGCTCATTAAAACATACTAATAGCACTTTGGGTACTGACCCATAGTTTAAGAAACACTGTTGTTAGCCTGAATACTAATCATAACGCTGATCAATTGTCACAGATAAAATTCAACAATATTAAGGTGTCCCTCTATATAGCCGTCTCAGGATTATTGATAGTTTAATAAGAAGGCAGCAGAATTAAATGTGTTTTTCTTTTCCTCCTGGCAAGTGATTTTAGTCCACTAATACCCTTCTTTATGGTCCTGAATAAGGAGAAACCAAGAAAATTAATAAGGGTAACTCTCAAGACAACTTTATGAGAACATAACAATAATAATGTGGACAATGACTTGATCACTGTTGATCAATTATCAGTGCTGAGACCTGCGGCTGATCCCTAGAAATGATATCATTAAATACTCCCTCTGTTGCTGTAGCTTTCCTTTACTTCTCGGGGTTATTGATAGACAGAAAGCTAGAAAGTGAACAGAAATTAAGTCAATTTTCTTCTAGCACAGAAAGTCCATTAACAGCTTACTGCATGGTCAGATAGTGCTGAACAGCCAGAAGTAGAAGGCTGATTTTCTTGGCTCTTGATAAGCAGCAGCTGTAGTGTTGTAGAAGAACATTGGACTGGGTCACAAGTTATTGCTCTGCTTAATAGGGCCAGACTATCGATTTACCACCATGAGGAGAGACACACAAGGATAAGGGCTCCCCGAGTGGGGAAGCTCAACAGCTGGTGGGAACAAGACAATGGTCTGTTTTTCTTTACTTTATAGTTAAGCAAAATCTCAAGGATCCTCTCAGCCCACTCGATGGCACGCTGCATATCGAGCTGCTTCAGCTGAGCTTCATTGAACTAAAGAATTGGAGGATCAGCTTCTGGCCTATTTACCGATACATCTGATGCAACTGTCCCTTGTACTATTTTAGGAGAGCACCAATGAGGAAACAACACTTACTGGAACTGGATTTATATACAGCGCACCTGCACTAACCTGACACTGAGCCTACAGTTGGCCTATGGGACAGCTGACCTTGCCTGTTATGAGATGGTTACAGCTTGTACAGTTGCTTGTTTTCCACTACAGGGTCAGACAGGGCCAGCCAGGGCTTACTCATAATCTGAGTTACCCAATATCCCTCAATACATCAAATTAGGCGATTCTCTTTTTACATCTTGTTGCTAACAGATATGGAGATATGCTGAGATATGCAGGATTCCAAAATGCCCCCCCCCCCCCAAGTTTCACATAAACTTTGGATCCCGTGTTCTAAATATTTTTAGTTGGATTTGTTGAGTCCCTGCTATGTACAAAAAGAGGCTAAGCGCTCCTAATGATTTCTACTTAGGTGTTCTGAGTCTTACCTGTTCAACCTCTCGGGCCATCTCACTGGTCTCCTTGATAATATTCAATCTCAGACCGTACCAGCTGACTGAGCGTCTACATGCCAGAGACCTCCTGTCCCTGCCCGGCTCTTCATTAGTCGGGAGCACCCGCGGGCACGCCATCGCCGACACACACACACACACACACACACACACACACACACACACAATCACACACTCCCTGAGGAGCGATGGCAGGACTGCAGCCCATTCCCAGTGAACTGAACAGTTTTAATAACTCCTAATCCTTTAAAGAGATTTGCCAGTTTGCTTTTTAATTGGTAGGATTTTTTTGTCCATTTCCCTCCTCCTTTTTTTCCTTTTTGGTTAAATCTCTCTCACTTTCACACACACACACACACACACCTATCATGAATTCCTCAATGAATTAAACCCATTTTGCTTTCACATTGTTTCAGTGCCAAAAGACGAGATTACCCTGTGCCGCTGAGCTTCAGCAAGCCTGTGGGGGGGGGGGGGGGGGGGGGGGGTTGAAGCCAAAGAAGGAAAAGTGAGATTTCATTTTTTTTTTTCAGTCTGGATACCTCAGGGTTATCAATATTTCACAAGGCTGAGCGAGAGAGAGAGAGAGGGAGCGCCATGCTCGGCCGACCGTGGCCGGAGGAGAGGAAGGAGAAGAAAGGAGAGGAGCGGAGCAGAATCTCTCCATCATCCTGAGAGCCACTGCCTCCACTGGGCCCCATTATAACTTACATCCAATATATGAGGAGAAGATGGAATTAAACGAGACGGAGCCAATCAGATCAATAGAAAGAAAGAAACAAGAGTGAGACAGCGAATAACTTAAAGAAAGTAAATTAAAAAAAGAAACAAACAAACAAATAAACTAATGAGGGAGCACAAGAGAACAGCTGAGAGTAGGTAAGAGAGTGTGAAACAACATGTGAGAGCCTGTGAGGGTTGAGAGTAATATGAGTAGGCTATCAGTTCAACATGGCCTCGGTACATGGTCTATTATGTCCCTGTATGATTTATATCAGCCATTATAGGTCCTGTACAGAAGACAGAGAGATTGCCAGAGCAACACTATACTGGGAGACTCTACTGTGCCTAGGAGAGAGAAGAGAGACCAGTGCCAGACCGCCTCTCCCGGTAACAAAAAAATAAAAAAATAAAAAAATAAAACTCAACAACACAAGAGAATCATGGGACCAGTGCCACAGCCTGGATTCCATTGAAAACGAAACAATTTAGCTAAACTAAACATTTATCTCGTTGATCTCGCCTCTCCACCCTAACACATTCTGCTTTGAAAAAGAAATGACATTAAACTTAGCATGACTAAAGGCTTTGTGGCTGGGTTTGTGAGCACGCTATTCTTACTGTGTGCCTCAGTCGATGCTTACCATACAAAAGCTCTCAGTCTGGGCCACAGGTTCTGGATCGCTGGCTGGATAATGTGTAATAAAGAAAAAAAAAAGGTCCAGCATACTATACTGTCTAGTTCACATTGCTATCAGAGCATCTTTATTAGGAGTCCTTCATCTTTTAAAAGATTATTTCTGGAGGGTACATTTTGGTCTTCCTTCGGTCTGCCTTTCATGATCTTCTTTCTCTTACCACCATCATCTTCATCATTTATGCATTAAAATTAGAGTGAAATCTTAAATCTGAACCAAAGTAAAAGCCTCCTTTTGTCCTCTCAGTCCAAAATAACCTAAGTCCCCCGCCACCTTTTCTGTCTTTTTCCGTCTATCCATTCCA
Organism: Centroberyx affinis; assembly: GCF_046629955.1. Lineage (NCBI taxonomy): Eukaryota > Metazoa > Chordata > Actinopteri > Beryciformes > Berycidae > Centroberyx > Centroberyx affinis. The sequence continues at coordinate 8,620 of NW_027283842.1, forward strand.
CATACCCTCCTCCCTTCCTCCGAACCCTGCAGGTGCAATTTTCCCTCCTGTCAACCCCTCCCCAACACACAGACACACACACACACACACACACACACACACACGCTTCCCACCAACACCCCTATCTACAAAGTCAGTCAAGCAAGAGAAGCATTTAGCTGGCCCTGGCTGAGAGAGAGAGAGACATTGATCTTTTCTTCTTCTCTCCCTATTTCTGAGGGGAGCACTTATTGACTTGAATATGGAATGGAAAAGGGGGGGGGGGAGAGAGAGAGAGAGAGAGAGAGAGAGAGAGCGTGACAGAGAGAGAGAGAGGGAGAGAGAGAGAGAGAAAGAGAGATAATCTTTCTCTCTCTCACCTGACCTCTCACTCACACGTTTTAGAACTGTGTTTTTCTTGGTAAACCAATCTTCTTCTTTTCTTCTTTTTACTCCTTTCTTTCCTTCTCTCACTCTTTCTTTCCTTCTATCACCCGTCTGGAAAGAAGACACTCTCCCAGTCTCTGCCAGCCACAACAACAGTCCAGTGAAATATGCACCCTACATCCCTTCATGCTAACATAGATTTAACCTTGGGGCTGACACTTGATCCGGCCATTATATGAGAGAGAGGGTGTGTCCATTATGTGTTTAGTTTTGTATTCCTATTTCCCAATAAATGAACCCTAACATTCAATGTTGTATGTGTGCAAATTAATAAATTATCATGTGGTATCTTTGTTACATGTATTCAAAAATCTTTGCTCTAGCATTTTAGCACAAGTTGAAACCAGCGTGTGTTTCATAACAATGAAATGAGAGCAGACCTATTGGGAGAGCAGAATGTGTCAGTGTGGAATCGTCTCTGAATCCATTTGACAGCAATTTGGGATGAAAGCAGATGCCACCTGGTAGGAGCTGATCGTGTGTGTGTGTGTGTGTGTGTGTGTGTGTGTGTGTGTGTGAGTGTGTGAGAGAGAGAGAGAGAGAGAGAGAGAGAGAGAGAGAGAGAGAGCTGATACCCAGACAGACTATGTCAGCACAGGGCCTCGATCCAGATGCTAGGTTTAATACACAGTCAGTAACAGACAGGCTTTTGTTTCTGAAAAAATGTCTGCTGGTGTGTGTAGCTGTGAATGACCGACCTAATCCTCAGCAGGCATGTTTCCCACACTTTCCCACACTACAGGGGGACACATGATCACACACACACATACACAGCCAGAAGCAGAAATTCTGTCCAAGGACAGATTTGGTGGGCTAGTGGGACACAGTGCATCACCATTACTAAGCATTATTTTGATTAGGCCAGCTAATTGATGTGCTGTTTTGGAGCGTGGGATCAGCCAGCTAGTGGAGGAGGTAGGGGTTAAGTTGCTCAAGGAGACTTCGGCAGCTACAGACCTACGGGACATGAAACCCGCCTCCGGTTGTGGGACGATTTCTCTAACCACTAGGCCATCTGCCGCCTCTTTTATCATCCGGAGCTTGGGCAGACAACTCGCTAAGCAGATTTATGAAGGTGACAACGAAGCAAAAGTGCTCTCTTGGAAATAGATGACTTTAAATCACCACAGGACCCACAAAAAAGTTGGGGAAAAAAAAAAAGAAATAGTTACACATACAAAGGCTCAGAGAGCTTTGTGTAGGAAATTGTGCAGCCCCAAACTAGAATATAATTCAAGAGGAATAAGATCATATAGGCCTATTTCTAGTATTATTTGTCTAATAATATATGCCTATATGATTTTCTGTCAATATCTTTCAGCCCTAACCCCCTTCCCAATTCTGTACTTGAACCTCAACAATAAGCCATAACCCATAAACACAGCCTGCTCAGAGGCATTACAGGTCTAGCCAGGACTCAGAGTGCAGACACTTTAGCCCGTTGCACTAATGACTCCACAGCCATGGTTAATTCTCTGGTTAATTCTCAGGTTTTGTCCTCTGTCTGCGTTCCTTCACTCACTCTCTCTTTCTCAGTCGCTTGACTTTGTGTCTCACACTAAGAATAGCACGCAGCCAGTTATGTGACCTTTCACCCTGTCCTCTCTCCATCTTTTACCCTGCCTCCACCTCTTATAATAGAAAATACCAGAGACCTAGAAATGCAGTGTGTGCTAAAGTAGTGGAGATTGACCCCCCCTCACTCCCTCTTTCACCCTCTCTCCTCCTTGCCTCTTGCCCTCCAACAGAATAACTCAGAAGTGTAGCACAGTTGTGTGCTGCTATCTATTTGACCTCTCACCCTGACCCTCTTTTCTCTTCTGACACTCTCTCCAGAGGTCAAGTGGCAGAGTTCTGCTCCCTCTTTGGCCTCAAAATGCCTTTTTCGCTCACTCAATCTGTGTCTTTCTCTCTTCCTGAATCTTTGCTTCTCCCTATGTCCATTAGAACGACCTAGAGGCCAGATAGAGTGGTGCGCTATCTGTGTGACCTTTCACCCCAGACTATATGCTGTCTGACCCAGAAGCTAATTAGAGGACGCATGACCTGATAGGGTTTGAAGGACACACAAAGAAACAGATAATGCATGTGTGTCCTCTCTGCGTTCAAGTTCATCCCAAAGTTATTCTGAAAATGTGTATGTGTGAATGGGGCTGTGAGTATGGTGTGCTTATGTTGGTAGGTGTGTGTGTGTGTGTGTGTGTGTGTGTGTGTGTGTGTGTGTGTGTGCGTGTGTGTTTTATTTGTCCAGCCGACTGAACTGGTAGCCAACGGTGGGCATCCAACCACAAAAAGGGATTTACAGAATGAAAACGCGCCAGCGCACTGCACTGTTGGGCGGACACCCCCACTCACCCACCTACACACACACACACACACACACACACACACACACACACACAAAGCCCAGTCAGAACTGCTTTATCCCTGTGCTCAAGCAGGCAGACAAACAAATGTGCGGTTGTCAATCAGTGTTTCAGTTTGTCTACTTGGCAGACTTTTTACATAAAGTGATCCTCTCTCTCTCCCTCTTTTTCTTTTCTTTTTCCCTTTGTCCCACATGCGTGCGCACACACACACACACAGTGGTGTAGTCTACGTGGTACGCAGGTATACGCCGTATACCCACTAAGAAAGCTCCAGGATTTCCGTATACCCACTTAAAAATGTGCAAGGATATGTAACAATATAGTTTTGTGACAGAACTTTCACTTCAGTGATTTTGTTTCACAAATACCAGGTAGAGTATAACTGCAATAAAATAAGTTTTGCAGGGGAAGGCATCTCCTCCATTCACACTTCCATTCATAAAACTAGTGCAGTGCCCGTTTGCCCCGCTGCTGCACAGAGCGCTGTTCGCTTTCAAAGTTTATTAATATTGAACGTGTCGTGTGTCCAAATTGCACCAAATCCGACACTGCACGTCCTTGGGTCCCCAGCAATACACCCGCCAAGTGGGAAGTAGATTGGACGAACGGTTCTCGAGTTATGCGAAGGACACACACACTCACAGACAGACAGACAGACAGACAGATAGAGATTCCTTGTTTTATAGTTAGATTCACCCTGTGCGCTCTGTCTGTGTTATGAAGCGCAGAACGTGGTGGCTTCCCATATAGGCGGGGCTTTGAGTTTGGCCGTGGCTCGTGACCTAGACCTGACGTCACCTACCAACACAGTTGCTTGACGGTCATTTCCCCGGCTCGACAGTTAACATTATACAGGGTTGCTGTTCCTTGACTTAATCCAAGAGGTTAGGTGGTGTAGAAATGCAGGAAATTTGTTTTAAATTACTATTTAAAACAAATCTCTGAGTATACCCACTACAATAAACTAGACTACACCACTGCACACACATACATCAAGTACCCCAGTTCTCAATGCAAAGTGCGGTGTGTCAGGTATGTCTTGTGCTTCTGGTTTCAGAGTGAAGCCTCAGAGGGTGGCCCTATTATGTAAGGATCTGTCTCACATATAAGCCCTGCTTTTTACACGTGTGTGTTTTTACTGTGTCAGCCACTGTATAACCATGAGCTGCTGATGTTAAGTGGTGGTACTTCATAGTCTTTCTGAGGAGGCATTTCCTCTCATCTATCATGAAATCCATACAAAAGTAATTCATAGTCATAATTAAGTAAGTAAGTAAGTCATAATTGGCTATGTACTAAATGCTCACTTACAAGGATTTTTAATAACAATACAAAACATAACAGTGTTTAAAGCAACCACACTTTTTTTTTTTAGTATACACATTCAAGTTGGAGGGAAATAAACAATATACTGTAAATCATGAGAGAAGACAGGTGGTGTGTGAAGTCATGGAGTCCAAACTAAAGCACACCAAATCCAGGTCATCCATCCCTGCCTGGCGCCCTCATTCTAGGCCTAGTTCCTCCCCTACAGAACGCAATTAAACACAGTAAATACTGTATGTGGAACACAATGTCTGCCTGTATGCAGAAACCTGTATCCTGAAATCACCCCACAGCTATAGAGGGAGAGGGAGAGGGAGAGGGAGAGGGAGGTTATCTGAGGATGAACACTAACACAGATCTCTGATACCCACATAAGTCTCTCTCTCTCTTCCCCACCTTCCCTCCTCCCTCCAGTTCAGCCCTGGGAGCCCTGAACTGGGATGACTGCAGCAGACTAGGTTGCTGTGTGTGTGTGTGTGTGTATGTGTGTGTGTGTGTGTGTGTGTGTGTGTGTGTGTTTTGATACTCTGATGTGATGGCTTGTTGTTACTCACTGGGCTGTGGCTTCACTTGCTGTTTTTACAGCCAGCGAGAAATGGGATAGTGTGTGTGCGTGTGTGTGTATGTGTGCATGCCAATGATGAGTGTGTGCTATTACACTTCTTTCCTAATACCAGGCCAATAATGCGATAGGGCTGTGTGTGCCTGTGTGCGTTTGTGAACAATGACTAAGCTGTGTCAAATAATGTCAATAAGCTTTCATAATGTATTCCATAAAGACTGGAGCACACAACACACACCATGGCCTACACAACACCTACTAGTCCACTTAGTGCTTTGCAGACCCATATAAACCAGTGCAGGAGGTTACAAATCTATTTTTTTTGTGATGGGACTTTGTTAGTGACTGACTTTCCTTGGAGAACCAAATGAGTCACTAAATCTGATCTAAAAACACAAGCTTACATGTAGGCATGTAAAGGCTATGTATGAAGTCCAAGAAATATAGATATGTGGCAATGCAGAAGTGTTCTATTGTTACTTGTTTACCAACACAATCACTTCAAGATAAATTCTAATATATGAACTCTGACGCCATTAATGCCAAAGGAAACTTGAACTGGACTTGTGTTGAGTAACAAATTGATCCTTACCTGGAGTCCCCTGCGCCTCAAAATACTAGAGTCATCCATGATTACGTGTGCTCAGGTTCTTTTTCTCTTTCAACACCTTTATTCCTTTTAGAGTGTTACAGACACCCCTTTGCAAGAGCTGGGGTCCCAAGGTACAAGTTCAGGCACTTTCTAGGAAGTCTGACCATGTGGAGGAAGTTACATCATAGCCTCTTCCTTCCTTCCCTCTGTGTCCATGCCATCCAAAAAAAAAAAAAAAAAATGTCCCTATGGCAAGACGCCAAAACAAGTTATTCACTAGTCAAGACAATGTCCTCTTTCAAAACAGTGTCCTCTGCGCATGTCTTCTTTAGTCTTCAGGTCCTGTTTCATTTCTAGCATCACTTAAAATGAGTCTCTACTTGTGTAGACCCGGTTTGGTTCTTTGAAGAGCGCTGCTGTACATAGGTACAAAGGTATGTGTTCACAGGGTGCTTAAGTGAAAGAGAATTTCTCTCAAAATGAATGAGTTTCTGATTAAGATTTCCCTGCGTAAATTATCAAAATATAACACAAGGCTTCAGGGAAATTCCTTTTGGCATTCCTTTCCGCGTTCATTCTGCGTCTTGTTCTCCGCAGTGATAACGCAGCGCTACGATCCGTCCCTCTGTCTGTCCCACAAACTCTGACAACGACAAGACAGGCACCGTAGAGAGAAAGAGAGAAGGCAGAGAGAGCGGTGCATTCATCTAGTCTCGGCTAAGGCTCAGAACATCACTCCTTTATTTTGTCTTTTGTTTCTCTGTTTATTCCGCCTAATTGTATAGAAAGGTGCGGTCTAGATGTGACGGCATAAAAAGCCAGCAGGATAAATGAACGAAGAGTGTCCTTCTGCTCCGTTTGTCCCCCTCTTTTTCCTCTCTCGCTCTCCGTCGGCGGAGCACGTGTTGTTCCTTGAGCTCAGCCCCTCTCGGCCGCTCTTCCATTCATCCGTTCAGCGGTGGGCACACCCCTCTCTTTCTCTCTCTCCCTCTCCTCCACAGAGGTAGTGTGTACACTCCCTTATCTGTTTTCTAATCCTCCTTTCTCTTGTTCTCTCCTCCTTTCCGTCTGCCCCCCACAAAAAGGCACTAGTCCAGAGGAGACTCCGCTCCCTCCATTATTCATGGGCAGTTTGCAATAGAAATTAATGATGACAATGGGGCCTCAGGGGCTTGGATGGCGGGAGGGAAGGAGGGACGGAGGGAGACATAAAGGGGGAACGCACCGGCTTGCCACCCTCTGGCTTAATTAGAGCCGGGTTGCAACGAGGTCTCGCTCACACACACACGCACAAAAATCCGAACACAAGCAAACTGTCCGCCGCGCATTCACGCGCTCCACCCGCCTCTTTCACAAAAACACACCGCCTTGACCCGGCTCACAGCTAACATGCCGGGGTGCCAAGGTGCTTGCCGCTTTCAAGAGTTTCTTTCAAGAGAGGTGTCAGTCTGTGTGAGAGACGGTGTGTGTGTGTGTGCACGCACTTGTGTGTGTGTGTGTGTCGGCTATCCCCTTCCTGGGCACAGGCTGAATTGATGAGTGCGGTTAAGTCCTCAAGCGAGAGTCCGAGTCTCCACCCAGCTTACAAAAAAGGGCTGCTTTCTCTCTTTCTCTCAATCTCTGTTTTTTTTTTCTCTGTGGTGTATTTTCCAATGCCTGGGACAAAAAAAGAGAGAGAATCCGAGGAAAAAAAACAAAAAAACAATAACACACACTGCCCACGCTTAAAGCTGCTGGTCTTGGTAGGCGACAGAGAGGGTAAAAGAAGACTGAAAACAAGAGAGTGTTTGTTTGCTAGCAGCAGTCCATTGGCAGAGACTGAGAGTGAGGCACCTTGCTATCTATCTCCATGCCAACAAGCTAGCCTAGATTCCATCTGGTTAAAGCAGGCAAAGGCTTAGGAACTCCCACACACTCAAACACACACACACACACACACACACACACACTCCACTGTCGGCTCCACACGCACGCCTGTCACACACAACAGTCATCTCTTCATCTCTCCCGTCTTCTCCCGCATCGCTCTATTTTTTTTCGGTCTGTCCACTTATTCCAAGAGGCTGCGAGAAAGGAGCGGATACGGCACAGCTGACAGCAATAAAGAGAGGAGGAATGAGGGAGGAAGGAAGTGTGGAGATATCGTTTTTTCCCTCAGAGAGCACAGATGTGGCCTCTGTGAGTGCTTCTCAATGAGGTGATTCTTCCCTTCCTCTCCTCCGCTCTCCTCCCCAGTGGTTGGTTAACCCACCCGGAGTGGTCTTCAACAGTAGGTTCACACCCCGAATGTGGGTCTCCTCTTTGTTTTTTTTTTGTTCATGTGGAAAAACCCTTGCTGCTCTTCAAATCTCCCTGTCCTCTCCTCTGTTTTTGCTTTCTTTCTCTCTTGTGATGTGTCAGTATGCGCACATGCTCTGGCACCTCCCCCGTTCTTTCATCACGCTCTCTCTCTCTCTCTTTCTCCTCTCTCTCTCTCTCTGTCCCTTTCTCTTCCTCGTCAGAGGAGCCGTTCTGGGGAGGCGGCCAATCACATGCCAGCAGGAGGCAGGGTGTTTGCATGTAATGAATGGAGCGAGGACAAGTGCTCCGCCTCTCCCTCGCTCCACTCCTCCACACTGTGTCCGTCGCCACAGGCTTGTTCTCTCTAATCAAAACAAGAGGGTGCATTCACGACACGCACACACACACACACGGTAATCTGTGGTTCATGCTTTCTTATTTCGTTAGGATGAATTAATCATGAGTGCGCTGATCTGAGGCTTTTGCTGATTATTTATTCAACATGATGAATTTAAACACAGACAGGTTTTCACTGTGTGCTTAGCAGCAAGAGTTGCTAATTCTCTGTCCTTCTTTCTTTTTGTTTCTTCAATTTCACCATCTCTTGTGCTGCTGTCCTGTCACATGAAAGCACATTCATCTGAAAATAAGATTTTTTTTTTCCTAATTCCTGGATATATTGAGTTGTTTTTTTTATTGTTTTTTTCATTGTTTTGGATTCATTTTCTCTAACTGTACCTATTATCCCCTAATTAAAGTTCTGTCCATCCTTCCTTCTAAAAAAAAAGGAAGAGGAAGAGTGAGGGATAAGAGAGGACGACAGGAGATTAAGAGTGATGGCCTATGCATGCTGAAAACCAGGACACTCTTGTTAACCGGTTAGCCTCCGTTGCGATAGACAAAAGATAAGGAAAGAAAGATAGGGAGACAGAGAGAGAGAGGTGGTTGCACAAAGAGAGAGAAGCAGAGATTAAGAGAGAAAAGAAGGAGAATGAGAAAGAAGATGCAGAGGGAGAGGGAGCAAGGCAGGGTAGAGAGCAAGAGCAAGAAAAAGAGAGTGTCCAGGCCGCCTACGCTCAGTCAAACACAGAGGGAGAGCAATCTACTGGTGACTCACCAAAGAGAGAGACAGAGAGTTAATGAGGAGCTGAGAAAGAAATTTATAGAACAACTAGGAAAAATGCCCCTATTTCCCTAACAAATCTAGGAGAGGTGGCCCTGTATTTTTTTTTTGTGCACGTCTGTCTGTGCGTGCATGCATGCAGATGTCCATTTGAGCCGTTTGTGTATAGCATGCTAATAACATAACTCCCCATCTATGGATGCCGTCATGACAGATCAGTCCATTCCACACCCAACGGCTCTCCCTCCCAGTCATCTTTGTGAGGAGAAACCAAACCCTGAGTAATGGACGCCCCCCTCCCCAGTCTGTTCTGGCCCCAGCTTCTGGTCAGGGGATCCGTGTTAATGAGAGCAAAGGCCAGGGGGCCAGAGAGAGGAATGTTCACACAGCCTCAGTGACTGACTGGGGGCTGGCTGACTGACTGGTGGCTGGCTGACTGGGTTAGCAATCGGCTGACTTTTTTGGCAGTCTGGTTCAAAAAACGTATGGGGGCCCGGCTAAATAACTGGCTTGTTGGCTGGCCGGCAGACTGACCTCGACAGCTTAACAGATTGTTTGTGTGTGTGTGTGTGTGTGTGTGTGTGTGTGTGTGTGTGTGTGTAGAGTGTATGTGTTTGAGGCAGAGGGCACATGCCTTAAGTACTCAATCATCACCCAATCACACTTGAGTGAGACATACAAATTCCAGTTCAATTCAAGTCAGTACTGAGTTGTTGAAAAATTATTGTAAAAAGCCAGTGTGAACATTTAAGGAGGCCAGCAAACACAATAAACTGCTGGCTAAGGCTTATGGGACATTACCCTGGAAGAAGAACGTATATTCATTTAGCCTGACAGAGTCAATGACGTTATTGCTGCATTTTTGTTTTTTTGTTGTGTTTGTCTTGATTTTCTCCATATTTAAAAACATTCTGAGTATACACCTAAACTCTTTCTTTCTAACCCAGTACATGTGTGTCCCTGCAAACTGGGTGAGAACCACTGGATTACGTTGCTCTTATCTAACACTAAAACAGACTACTTTAGAAAAGAAGACACTCAGAGACCTGAGTGTGAAGAAAATGGGAAGAAAGAGGGATGTGAGGAGTGTGAGACAGATAAGAGAAACGTGGCTGTGTTTTTTTCTGCTCAGTACACAACTAATTAATCCAAAAGCCCGTCCCTGCTCTGTTTTATGTCTCTGCCTTATTAGAGGAGGTTAATTGAAGTGCGAGTCCTGGCTGCTTCCGTCAATGACAATGAACTGCCAAGAACAGCATTTTCTTTCTCTCTCTGTCTCTCTCATTTCTCTCCCATCTTTTCTTACTTGAAAAAAAATCATTTTTCTCTGACCCCCCTCTCTCTGTGTCTAACCGGAGAGGCATTCTGCCCTCAGATAGTGGTGGGTCTGTTTTTAGCTGACTGCGTCAGCTCGTAGCACCCCGTCAAAACCAGACCCATTTACCTGACCTTCTCCATGGCTTTAAAAGGGAGTGAGGACAAAGCGTAGGAGGGAGACACATTTGGTAAAGCCCATCTGCTTCAAGTTGGCAAATACCAGTCACAGAATTTTCCCCTCTCTCCTTAATTTTTGGGCTGCTACATCACTAAATCCTGTTATATCGCTTCATCAAGAATTGTCGGAAAAATACCTTTCCATTTTGGCACCAACTTAACATGTTAAACCAAGATGGTCATTAACTAAGGAAACTAGTGGTTAGGACCTTGCTGCCAATATTAAGGCTCATAGGGAAACTAAAATCACAAAATCTGTACACGTATAACTAGTCGACATGTAGACACACACACACACACACACACACACATAGACCTGGCATGTTCAGCATGACGTCAGGTGACACAGTGTGATTTACCGTGGCACTGACTGAAGGTTCATGAGGTCAAATTGTTGAGAGGTGAGAGGTCAAGGGTGACAAAGGCGCACAAATGGGCACGCGGCACACAAACACACACAGTCATAGTAGAGTTTCCACTGGACACTTTTAGCCATGTTATCGTTTAACATTCCAGGGCAACATTCAATCTAGCTTGCTGATATGGAAAAATATAACCTCTGACTAATGGCCTAAGTAAGTATGTCTCTGACCACAGAGCGGGTTACAAAACACAGCGTCCTCAACAAACACACACACACACACACACACACAGACGTAAGTATGTAAACATCTTGGGCTAGTGGGTCTGCTAGTAGAGCCAGCTATCTGGCTGTATATTTTTAGTGTCAGTGGTGGCTCAAGTCTGATTATCTTGGCTGAAGCCTTGTGAATAGAGATACGCACTTACAGCAGCTAGTGGCACTTTATTACAATGTCTCTCGCTCTCTCTCATTCCACAGAGGGTCATAAACATTTTTATAGGGCCCTCCTCCCTTTACAGTTAGGCCGCTTAACGAGGGAGGATTTACTGGGACCCAACCACACACACGCACAACCAACACACTTCTGGCATGAACCCATGGCCAAACCAGACATGCACATAAGCAAACACAATCAAGGAACACACATAGGCACATATGTGCACACACACGCAAACACACACTCTTGTGCCAGACTAGGTCATCATCTTCATTGTGTAATAAATGAGGAGAGATAAAGGGTCTCTGTTAGTGTTACTTCATTCATCAGCTAGATGAGTTAGTCTGCTGTTAGTCAGATTGTCCTCCAGCCAGCTGGCTGACTACTGTCTGGACAGCAGCCCAGCTGATAACTCCACTCAATGTGTGTATCCAGACACACTGACCAAAAACAGACAGGGACAAACAAACCAGACTGAATGAGTGAGAGTGTGTGTGGGTGTGTGCGTGCTGAAACAGGTGGTGCCAATGAGACAGGCAAGGGGAAAGACAAAATAAGTAGAGGGGGGTTAATAAGCTATGGGGCGATGATTGCACTGCTAGGAATAGGTAGCAGTATTATACCAAACTTAACATTAACACAAACCACTGGAATAACATGAGGAAAACTCTCTGGGGGAGTGTGTGAGAGACAGAGAGACAGAAAGCAATGAAGCAATTAAGAAAGAAAGCAAGAAAGAGATAAAATGGGTTTGTGAAACTGATTACCAACCCAGTCTGCAAAATAAAATAGCATCAACCACTTTCTGTGAAGACTGTATATCGTGATGACAGCATTTTGTGTGTGTGTGTGTGTGTGTGTGTATGTGTGTGTGTGTGTGTGTGTGTATGCACGCTCCTATTGTGAGGCCTGTGCATTATGCTGACAGGTTGTGTGTTACGTCTGCCAGCGTATTGTGCTGACGGTATATTTGAAGGCTCGTCTCCTCAACCTCCTCAGACGGGACAGGAGGAGAAAGCTCATCCTGCATAAATTAATGATGACAGTGTTTGTTAGAGTCTGACTAAGCTCTGATGATAATACCGCGCAGTCAAGTCCATGGATGACAGGAGAGGGAGGTAAAGAATTCATGAAATAGCTAAATCAATGTGTGCGCGCATATGGTGTGTGGTGTGTCTGTGTGTGTGCAAGATATTGCTGTGTCTCTGCCATCAATGGTAGCCTGCTCATATGGCAGAGCGCTCTACATTTCCAGAAGCTGGAAAACCTAGTATAAAGTAAAAGTATATGAATTAACCAGACTGTTGAATTCAAATAAATGATTTGAAGTGAGTGTGTGCATGCATACGAGTGTGGTGGCAGTGAAGGTTTTATATACACACACACACACACACACACACAAACCACAAACAGCTATGACCTTACATACTCTTTAGCCTTGGGAATTCAGTTTCCAGTCCTACTGCTTTCGCTCAACAAGAAACTCTTCTTTATCATCCAGTGAAATCCAGGCAGGCAATAACTGTGGCTCTGCTCTGCTTAATGAGACTCTCTGGATATGTACTGTGCAGAAGAAGAAGAGGATTTTTCAATGCCTGTGTAGGAAACCAAGAGTCATGGGAATGAAAATTGTTCTGAAGGATTTTATATCAAAAGTTTTACCTCTGTCAGGCTATGAAAGCATACCCAAATCCCAGTAATTTAAGGTAGACCGAATAAAACAACATAGGCTAGAAAGTTAGCAGTCTCAAAACAGGGCAAAACAGGGTAGTTGCCCACAAAATTAGTTTTGGGGAAATATACATTATTTAAATGTGGGTCTTGTAGTGAAGGTATCATCAATGTAAATTCCTTTCTGCTCATAATCTTAGTCATAAGAAGGCATCCTTTATATCTCCTTTATGAAAATATATTCTACATTCTCCTCATCAAGAGGTTGACCTTAAGATAAAGTAAAATGTGAAAACATCAGTTATTATGCCGAGTCACATCTACCCTTAAATTCCTCACTACTGACAATCTCTCTTTTTCAGGTGTTTTTTCAAGATGGATTCGACCCCAAACATGAGGACAAGCTATGACGCAAACGAAAATACAGTTACATTTCCCAGAACGGGCCATTGCTCGACAGAATGCTGGACAGTGCGAGGATATAAGAGAGAGCTGGGATGTGGAAAGGAAAGAGTCTGTTGCAATCTTCTTTGTCTTACCAAAATGTTTGAATCATAAAGTTTTTTTTCCACATTTTCATTTGCCAAACTATCAAAAGTGAAGCCTATGTTCATTTTTCTAGTCTGTTGCCTTACCCCAATTACACACACACAAAAACACAAACACGCACACAAGCCCGCATTGTATCGCAGGACCTAACCTCCCCCAAAACCCTCTCTCTTTGTTGCTGAATGCCATGCGGTGAGGGATGTGCTCCCATTTTTAGCAGTGGAGATAGAGACTGTACAATGATGAAGCTCAGACCAGATCAAAGCTAGAGAGAGAGAGAGGGGGGAAGAGGGTAGGAGTAAAGGAGGTAGGGAGGGAGACTGCATTGCAAAAGCTGTATCCCCATCGGAGGGGGCTGATAAGAAAATGCTGAGTAAGCCTGAACAAGCTTTATACTGAGGTGGAGAGAGAGGACGGATGAAAGAGAACAAGAACAAGAGAGAAAGGGAGAGAGAGAGACAGAGAGAGGGAAACAGAGGTAAAGAGGAGGAGGCAGAGAGAGAACGAGGGTAGAGAGGCAAACAAAGGAGAAACTGCATAGGAAGAGAGGGAGTCAGAGTCCAATCAAAGAGAGAGTATGCAAGAGTATCCTTGCCCCATCCAACCACCCAGAGCCGTTTAGAGCTCTATCCTAGCACCGGCAGCTCTCTGTGTGTGTGTGTGTGTGTGTGTGTGTGTCTGTGTGTGTGTTTGTGTGTGTGTGTATATTCTTTAGCGGGGCCTTATCACATGGAGCAGCCCCTAGCGGAGGTCAGGGTCTGGTCCCTGCTGATGAGGGCTGGAACCCAACCACACCGTTATTCATGTCAGGGGAAAGGGAGATTAGGAAAGCAAGCTCTTGACAATACACACACACACACACACACACACACACACACACACACACACACACACACTCACTCCTGTCCCAAGCTTGTTGGAAACTGCTGCTGGAGGCTGTTTTATCAATGTTCGGCCAAGTCAAATTTTCTCTCTGCATACCACTGAGGGCTAAGTTTGAGAGAGCCCATTGTCGATCCCTATCTCGTAAATGTTTATTGGAATCCCTGTGTCAACAACTAGAAGGTCAAAAAAGTTCAGCGCAATTGGGAATGTGTAAAGAGTAAAATGTGCTCCTGTGTGTTTGTGTGTGTGAGTGCATGTGTGAGTGCGTGTGTATGCCAGCACTGAGTTCAAACTCAGTTCAAAACATTGCTGCCGACGGTGTTAGCTCTGGTCAACGCACATGAAGAGTGAGTCTGGGTCTGCTTGTGCGTGTGTGTGTGTGTGTGTGTTTGTGTGTGTGTGTGAGTGTGTCTGTGTGTGTGTATTCTTTGTCTCCCCAGTCCAGCCACACTGGAGACATTTTAGTTGCAACAACAAACAATGCACCCATAGAGACAAAGGAATGATTTAACAAACACACACACATACACATAGACCAAAGGGACTGGTTGAAAGTGAGGCAGAGTTTTTACAGATACACTATTGTTGTTTTGTCCTCCTTCCTTCCTGGGCCCAAACACTGGGCCTTGTTAAGGGGTTTAGGCAAGAGAGGACAGGGAAGTTGAGAGAGCAGAGAGACAATGGTCACTGCATGGACCAGGACTAAAGTGACTCACGATAGCCAAACATACCATGGCTGGATAAACACTATTCTAGATGTGGGTGTTGTAGAGTGTCTACCGCTCACCTGGAGTGTCTTTGCCAAGGTGCTGGAGTTACTAGTCAAATCTGGAATGAAAAGGATCTTCTGCATACTTAGATCCATGTAATTTACATTTATCATGATGGCCTGGTAGATTGTAAGCTCGGTTTAAATAAATGGAAATTGCATGGATCTAAGTGTGGGGAAGATCGTTTTCTCTCTCTAGAACTGGGTGTTGCTGTAAAACCTTAAAACGCTGATGGATTTTCAATCTGATCCTCTCAAACTGTGTGGGAAAGCTTTATTTGGGGCTAAAACCTGGAAAATATGTTGCTGTTTTGTTTTGTTTTTGTTAAGAATCATGTCTGGCCATAACCTCGTCTTATGGCAATGGTGTGTGTGTGTGTGTGTGTGTGTGTGTGCATGTGAGAGAGAGAGAGAGAGAGAGAGAGAGAGACAGAGAGAAAGAGGGTTGGACATATTTTTTTAAGTTTGCATGTGTGTAAGGCTGACATTACGCAGGTGGAAACAGGCTGGGACAGTTTGTTGAAGACTGAAGACGCCGCTCCCGACTGCCTGATCCCCATCAACTCCTCTAAGAACAGCACACTCCCAGATGAAACACACACACAAATCAAATTCTACTGTGAATATCATCAAACAAATATTCAAATCACAGCATGAGAAAGAACAACATGGTGGGAGAGGAGAGGAGAAGAGAAGAGAAGAGAAGAGAAGAGAAGAGAAGAGAAGAGAAGAGAAGAGAAGAGAAGAGAGAGAAGAGAAGAGTTTTCTTAAGTTTATTGGAAATGGCATGATTTTTTTCAAGTGTTAAGTATTATAATATACTATTAGTATATCACACTTATCTGGGCTCACAGTGTTACATTCTGTCAAAACCCCCCAAATCCCAAGCCAGAAATTTTTGATCAGACCTACTGCATATTTTTCATCATATTATAATTTAAACAGTTTGTGAATGCTAGTCCAAGTTGGGGAGGTGTAGATCTACATTTTTTCACTAATCATACTGTCAACAGACTGTGTGTACTGTCTGTATATGGGAGATAACAACAGCTAAAAATATGTAAACAAGAAGGGCTGAGTGTGAACACAAACACAGGGGCTTTATCGAAGTATGGCTTACTAGGGCTCACTGGCACAAAGAGAGAGAGATGGGGAGGCGTGGAGGAGAGAGAAAGGAAAGGAGGAAGATGAAGAGAGAGAGAGAGAGAAAGAGAGTGAGATAGAGAGTGAGCGAGTGAAAGAGTGTGTGTGTAAGTGTGTGTGTGTGTGTGTGTGTGTGTGTGGGGGGGGGGGGGGGGGGGGGGCTGAGATGGATAGCCAATTCAATTTCCTCTCCTTCATCAGAGAGGGCTGATATGGTCAAAATGGATTACCTCATCCCAAATGGAACAGAACAGAGTAAGTGTTTGTGTGTGTGTGTGTGTGTGTGTGTGTGTGTGTGTGTGTATGTGTGTGTGTGTGTGTGTTTATGTGAGTGAGTTCTCTGTGCAGGCTGCATTCTGACCACAGCACAATCTTCAGCTGCAAGTCAGTCTCCACCAGTCTCTCTTTTCCAAGTCAATGTCCATCAGAAACACCTCAAGTCTTTCTTATATATTGCTGCCGAAGAGGACATTCTGCCAGTTCATCCCAATTCTTGAGAGGTTAACTGTTTGGGGATAGGAGTGTTCTGAGGGACACACAGGAAATGAATGGGGACTAATCAGCTACCTTTAGCAGCTGTAGGGAGTGTTTTGTATTGATGTAGCCAAATCAATCTAGTTCCCTCTGTGGGCTTAAGAAACACACAACATGGACTCCCTACTTAACGCTCAATAACAATCCCTCTAACAACTGTAGGCACAGGCTGAACAAATCCTCACCCCTCTCTTCCTCTGTTGTTTTTCTTCCTCTCAATATTCTGATTGCTCTCTTTTCTCCAGCTCAATCTCTTCATACAATCCTGGGGAAAATGGCGAGAAACTATCCAATATGCAAGATCAAAGTCAGGGAGGCAGCGCTGTTCGCTGCAGGGAGACAGACCTGTCTCCTCGTATTCAGAAAACCGGCAGGTCTTTGATGTGCTGACTCCGCTGTTATTCCTCTCATTTTGAACTTTCGCGAAATCAAAACTGCTGGCCGGAACACTCGTTTGCTCTCTCCCCGGTGCCAAAGTACTGTAGCATTATTTCTCTTTGTTGCAGAAGCTCATCACTAGAATGCAGTTTAATTAAACGTCTTTTATGAATGTCTTTTATCAAACTCTATTGGGAGAATATTAGTGTTTGCTATCAAGCTGCCAACCCACAGATTTTGTTTTGGGCTTTCAGTTCATATTTGCAACCTCCGGTTATATATTTTGGCATGGAGAATCCAATAAAAGCCCTTGGCATACGATGAAAAATGCTATTAGAAGTGAAGTGAGAGAAGAAAACGGATGACCATGAGAAGCAGACAATAGTCAAGGCTCTAAACAGCACCAACAAAGACCATTGAAGCACCTCTTATCACAGCCGGAAAAGGGATATTTTTTCTATTCTTTTATGTTCTACTATGGCTAAACCCAGTGACTTCGTGCTGACAGGACTTTCAAGGTTTTCTGTTGTAATGGCTGAAACATAGTGAGCAATTCTTTGGAAACAGCATACATTGGATTATAATGGCTCAGAAGGTTGTTAAAGCTCATGCTTTCATTGTGGAGATGTTTTCTTTTTTAATTACTATTATTAAATATAGCTTTAATAACTTTAATGTGATTTCCAATCCATTTATTAATTGCATAGCTGGGTATATTCAAAACAAACATGAGGAAACAGGGGAATGAATTCAAGTAAACTGTCAATAACAAGCATTATTATCAAATGAAATAATTTTAATTCTGATTTTTTTCCCTAAATCGTCTTTTCGCTCCCTCTGGCTGAGGGTGCAAACCTGTTAGTTCTAATGCTTTCCATTCACGTTTTGTTGTCTCTGTGTGTGTGTGTGTGTGTGTGTGTGTGTCTCCCCACAGACACATGCCCATCATCTGAAACCCCCCCAAGACACCTTAGCCCCCACTTTACCTCACTCTAATCTCTTCAGCACTCTTCTAATGCAGATCTTGGCTGAGCTGTGGGGACTCCATCACCGCTACATCTCACTAAGGCTAAATGCTTCAGTCTGTGATCCAAACTACACATGTTGCCTTCATAGACTTCAGGGGATGTGTGAAAAACATATTTCCCTTCCCCTACGAAGGAACTTGTGCTAAGTATTGTCCTGCTGTATCTGTGTTTTTATCAACGTGCTTTTAGTTACTACGGCAACACAAAGCTTTCTATGTTGGTCGATAACGCTGAAATGAACTAAACTGGAGCAGAAAAGAACATCTAACTGTTGTCTGACCTAGAAAATGCATGCTAAATCTAGGAGGACTCAGTCTGCAAATGTCTCAAGTCTGGTATTTGGGTTTCAGCTCCAGGGGCCCAGCCATCCTCTCAGTCAAACATAAAACCTAATTTACCTTTTTCTCCTTCACATTTTTTAATTATATCTTTCCACTAACCCTTTTTAGCCTTTCCAATCCCTCGTTCTCTCGTTGCCTCACTTTTTAAACTGTAGAATTGAAAATCCTAACAGGCTTACCTCTTAGGCTCATATCTGCAGACTTGGATAAGCCTATTTACCCTTCACTTATTCTTGTTTTTGCCTTTCTCCATCAGGTGATCTAATTTTGAATCTGTTTTTCAAGCACTCTAGCATACTTAAGCATACAGTATGCGGCTAGACCTAGATCACTATAAATCTGTAATACAATATGATTCTATAACCACATAGAGTAATACTTCAGGCTAGATCTCCCATTATTGTCAATAATACTCCTTCCGCTGCCTCCCATACATTCAGTGAGGCGATACCAGTCAGCACTGGTATGGTTTACACTGGTGACTGACTGCGCTTACCCAGGCCATTAGGGAAATAGGCAGGATGTCCTTGGATTGCTGGGAGCTGATCTTTATATAGGTCGTCATTGATTAGGGGAAGGAGTGCTCAATGCTGAGTGGTATACTCCAGGGAGAGCCCATACACATGAACGCCCTGCTCAAGTCAATCAACCCCCCCCCCCCCCACCACCACCACCACCACCACACACACACCCATACAACACACACACACACACACACACAAAACTATCATAACAAAGCACACACACGCACAAATCCCTCAAAACACATTACACACCCATACGCAAAACAGACACATACAAACACATCCATGGACACATATTTACCACCAGTTCCAGGTGTGCTAACCTGGTAGCTATTGTCTGACAGATGAAATGGTGTACACACACACACACACACACACACACACACACACATAAACAACACACAATCACACACAGACACCTATACACAGAGGATTTTAGATCAGCACCGCCACCGTCTGATTCTCAATACCACTGAGCTGATTAGCCACAAAGTCTTGCGGGGGTGTGCGCATGTGTGTTTGCTCTACTGTGTACCTCTGTCCATGCTGCATGAATAAAACTTCGTAGACAGAAGAACAAAGTTTGTCATCATTCAAAGAACCTAGGAAGATAAGCAATAATCTTCCACACATCCACAATTTCTTTGTATTTGTTATCCGGGACAGCAATTAATTTCAAGCTAGGTTTGATAGGGTAAAGTAAAAACAACACAAAATGTTAAAAAATCTAATTACAAGCTGCATACACTGGAAAATTATATGGGGAAATGTAAACTAGATGTAGACAGTAGTAATTGGGCTATATCTCTAAATGGCAGCAGTATTTTCCTTTACCATGGCTGGCTGGATGTGATAGAGCAGTATGCATGAATAATGGGGAAAGAGATGAAACATCAGCTGGCTCAAGATATATGGAGCCACTTCGGAGAAAAAAAAAGAACAAGCCTGTCAAAGTTAGGATGACAGCAAATACATCCTTCTGGTCTCATTTTCTCCTCTCCTTCTAGCACTCCGTCGCGCTATGAGACTCATAGCTTGAAAAGATGACTGCTTTACCTCGCAAGTGTCCTCCAACTGGCATTCAAATGACTACTTGTGGATTCACGACACTTTTAGATGTCTGGTGTGTGTGTGTGTGAGCTGAAGCAGAAAGCATTAGCCCACACTCAGACATACTTCTGGCCTCCTTTGTGCTCTCAGACATGAAAATACGGGAGTGAGTGGGAGATGAAGTTTTTATCATAGCTTGCTTCAAGGGACTTGGTGATCATCCTGAAATCCCCCACAGTAAGATTTCTATGGTGCAGCTAGATGTGAAGCGAAGGAACAGGGAATTATGTTTAAGTGTAGTGTAAGAGCAATGACAAGGACACCATAACTTAGAGAATATTTTTCTAAGCGTATCAAGTAATGAACATTTACTTAGTTATCAGAAAAGGATACAGTTAGAACCTCAACTACTGAAAAATAGCAGCAATTATTCTTCCAGGACTATGCACTCACAAGCTTCTTTCTGACAATATCACCACCAGTATTACAGAGGCTGGCATCCTTTATAAACAATGTCAGGCACGTCAAGCTTCACAGATCACTGCACTTACACCACAATAAAAAGTAGCAGGGCAACACAGCGTTGACCTTTGACTTGCAATTTTCACCACACCTCTCACATTCACAAATATTGAATAATTACAGAAAAGCAAATGCAGCAAACATCAATCAAGATTGACATTGTTATAACCTGTAAATTAAGCAGGGCTAAGAAACAAAGTAACGGTTCCTCGTGACACTGTGTATGAAATACAAATCTCACTCTCAACCACCTTTCTTTCTGTTATTAGAGACAAGACACAGGAATAGCACACCCCAACCCACCCCAGCTCACCCACCCCCACACTCACACACACACACACACACACACAACACTCCAACATCAGATGTGCTTACACTCTGGCTGTAAAAAGCAGGCAGGCATTTTTTCTAATTATTAATGGCTACAGTACAAATCAATATGTGATGGATGGCCAGCACCATAATGCACAGGGAGAGAAAGACAGACACAGAGAGAGTGAGACGGCGAGAGAGAGAGACCGAGAGAGTCAGAGAGAGAAATACAGAGAGACAGGGAGAAAGAAGCAGGCGGACAGCTAAGTAATGGGATCTTATACTAACTGATGTGGTCGATAGGGCTCATATAACTGTTGAGTCTAACTGACCCTGGCTCTGTGGGCTGGAAATGGGGGAAAAGGACTGCAGGGAGAGGCTGAAATGACTTGTTATAGTCCAGGACCGTACCGATAAGACAGACCCTCCTAATTGGAAGGCACCAGCCTGAACAGAACCGTAATGCACTGCAAGGCTTATGCCAGGCAAAGTTCACAGAAATGAGATAGAAAGGGAAGAGAGAGGAAGGGGGGGGTGGATGGAGAAGGGATAGAAAGCCAGACGTCGTACTGTGTGCTGTAACCCTGTTAGTGTGATTGATTTTGGACATTAGGTTTTAGACTGGAGGAGACTGGTGGGTCGGGTCAGACCTAAACCCATACATCACAGGAGTACAGAAAGTCCCCCGCCCTGCTCCATTAGAAAGGCAATAGCTCACTCTCCTAATTAACAACTATTCATTTAAAGCGGGTAGGAAAGATGTGTGTATGTGTATGTGTGTGTGTGTGTGTCGGGGGGGGGGGGGGGGGGGGGGGGGGATGTATTTATGCGTACAAGACAGAAAGCGAGAACCAATAAAACTAAGTAAAGCCGGTTTCCAAATAAGCCACAGAGTTGTCAATAATTCCCCTGCCTTGCGTCCTGTGGGGTGGCTTGGCTCATTCTACATGTGCATAGTCACACACAAACACACACATGCGTGCACAAACACATACACAAAACACACACATTCAAACATGAATGCCCACATACAGTAGAACAAACTCATAAACACAAGCAAACAAACAATCCAATTCTAACATCCTATATTGACTTAGACAAGCAATGGAGCCACAAAAAGTCACTTGAGCTTTGAATACACCAGCATCATTTAATACAACATGAAAAAATGACCAGACTCTGACTAATATGTTGTTCTTTAAAATGTATTTTACCCTGGATGACAACATGCAGACACAAAGCCAGAGGAGTGAATGCAAGCAG